>NW_022280036.1:12078168-12086843 GCF_004355925.1 Anarrhichthys ocellatus | reverse complement strand
GTGTGTGTGTGTGTGTGTGTGTGTGTGTGTGTGTGTGTGTGTGTGTGCACATAGTGGAGGTCTTGTTAGCACCACAAGTGAATGGCTAAATTAGTCTCTTCTATCCATCACACCTGCTCTTAGACCCTGCAGCTGTCACTAGCTCATGTCTGTCTATCTGTCTATTTATTAGGGGTTTAATGTTTCATGCCTCACATTGATGCATCAGTTACAAAGGATGCCAGTTGAGTGCATTGTTCTGCTTAAAGAAATATCTGCATTCAACAATTCAATAATGACACTGAATCAAAACTGCTCTTCCGTCAGAACTGACGGTGTACATTTACTCTATACCTAATTGGACTTTTGAGACACTTAACTTTTTAATTTTCTTTTTTATTCTTTTTACTTCTACTCCACTACATTTCAGAGTGAAATATTGTCGTCACTCCACTTTAATTAGTTTCTTTAAACATTCAGGTTTCTTAATCTAATAAAATAATGCATTGTTATAGATTCAACTAACCACGCCAACAGTATATAAAATAGTTAGAATTAGCTCCACTTTGACCAGCAACAACATTACCATGATCTTTACATTTTTATGCATCAATAATAATACAATTAAAACAAAGTATATGACAACACTTTGAAAGGGCTCACTCTGCATAACAAGTAATATATTTAGTGCAATTACTAAGATATGATCATCAATATATTGATACTGATAAGATATCTGCCAAACTGCGCAGGTGTAAATCATCAAATGAATATAGTATGCATGCTGGCACACTGTCACACTACCATTGTTTACTGAAGTTGAAGAGAACTTAAGTCTTGTAAATCTTATTAGTAGCTATTACATGTCAAAATTCATCAAAATCAATTGATGTTCATTATTTCTTCAAAGTCACAATAACAAATAATAAGTAATGATGTCTGATTGATATTTTAATGTCCCAATACAACACAATTTATCAATAATTGTTCTATGTTCCCTTCCTGGGGAACAATCTTTAGTCGCACACTGTTCCAGTGAGTCTACAACGTCATGTTTTTATTAAAATACTGAAGCAAACTGACGTTGCAACTTTAAACAACAGTCCTCAGCTTCACATTCCTGCTGCTTCTGCCTTCAGCTGGCCTTTTGCCTTGAATCATTAGGCCACCGTATCTCTTTGCTTCAATGTCTCCTCTCTCTCTCTCTCTCATCTCATTAATGCCCGGCCATGTTTTTTTCCCCCTTGTGCAAAACTGTGAACAAAAGAGGAGCAAGGAAGAGCAAATGGACTAGAATAGAAGTGGACAATGGACCACAGAAGTAAGAGGTTAAAAGGTCTCTTCGGTCGTGGCCCCTGTGGTCAGTTAGTAGCGATGTGGTCTGTGCTGCCACCACCTCAGCATCTTGTTCGTACTGGTCAGGTCACCTGTATCTGCCTTCTCATTAAGCCACACACACAGCATGCTTACAAAGTATGCAGAATATGTGGATTATATACAAATACAAATTATATTTAAATGTGTTTGAATGCCATAAAATATGCATTTTTCTCATGTCTTCTTGTTACTTCTACTTTTTTTTTTCTTTCTTCATGTCCTTGCTATCTGTCCACTTATGTTAACTGACACGGTGTGACCTTCCTCCACTATACAAGCTGGCTCCCAGAGCCTGCAGAGACCCTCACAATGTTGCTTTTGAAAAGGGTCCAATAAACAAACAATTACAAGGGAGGAAGACGTATCGGGCTGAATTGCTTCACGATGGTGAAGCGTTTAATTTCTGATTTCACAGTCTTTTGGAAGAGGGGACAGGGGGCCAAGCCAAACAGCAGTCACTTTCCCAGGGACACACACACACACTGCTTCTCTTTCTCTCACACACACACACACACACACTTTTATTTCATGCCGGACTGTTTTTTTAACGGCCTGTAATTGCGTCTCATGGCCCTCGTGGATCACATTTTCAATTTAATGTATAGATGTAATGCATTGTGGCCCGAGGAAAACATCCATCTCTATCTGAGTTTTTACATGCTGCTCATAACTGAATTGCATTTTGAATAATTCAATTTGCAGCCATATATAATCACTACATGTTGTGGAAAGTAACCACAGTTTCAATACTCACCTAATGGATTGATTCAGTTTTATAACGGTGGGCTGGAGTAAGTAGTTTTCCTACTGGCTTGTCTAACCGCAGTGTAGCCATAAAGACCAACATTAAGCTACACACAGATCAATACATACCACTGGAAAGGGCGGTGGGGGAGAATATCTTGAGTAATATCACGATGAAGCCTTTTCCTTCATGAATAAATGTTAAAGGATATAAAACATCCTTTAACACCTCGACTACAAGATGCATTCATGTTTTGCTGCAGTAAGTACACTAGTCTTGAACCTGAGGTTAACTACAGCAGGGGTTCCCAACCCTAAGGGTCAAGTTCCCCCAATGGGGTCACAGGATAATTAACAAGATAGAAAACAAGAAAGATTGTTTATTTTCTGTCTGTTTGATTGTTTTTTTCCTTTTTTATGTTGTGAAATACTGAAAATACTGTTTTATCTCGTCAGGTCTTTAACAACTATTGCTATAAAGGAAACATCACTTTGATTGAAGACAAACAACATCATATTAGTAGCCAAAATATAAATAAACGTATTCAGTGGTGAAAAACATTATTCATAGCCTTCAAGCTGAAATAGAAGCACCATAATGTACAAGGAATCCATTAAAAATACTCATTCAAACTTCAGGAAAAGTAAGGAATATTAGCTGTAAATGAAACTAATGTATTACAGTAAAATGACTCATTCAAAAGACTGATTCCTTCCAAGTTGTTAAATATTAATGTTTTAATTTGTTACAAGCATTGTAATGGTGTAGCTGGTCCAGGAGCTGCTAGAGCTTACTACTGCATTGCACTCATATGCTATTTAGTAGTTTTCATGTCTTGTGAAATTATTAAAGGTTAGGGTAACTGCAGCTTTTATATGCTGCAGTAGAAAATACTTACTGTCTTTATTAGTGTTTGCACAATACCTACAACTAAAACATGATGCATTAGGGGTTAAGAACCCAGTCATGTAGTAATTCATATTATTAGTATGGTAAGTATAGTATTTCTTTCTAAAACATTGTGGCATGAGAGTCCCTCCAAAAGGAAATACTTACTTTTAATACCAGTACTTCTGTGCTAATTCTCACTTACAGTAAAGACTATTAAGTGTGAGTAACTTATGGACTCATGAATCCTCTCACTTTCTCTCTTGCTCCCACCCTCTTCCTATCTTTGTGTCTGTCTCTGGGCACACACACACACACACACACACACACACACACACACACACACACACACACACAAACCGACACGTGCGCTTGCCTGCTCCCATTGTTCCTGTGGTATTGTTCTCAGTGGATTGGTGTGTATCATTCACCCCCCTGATACATCTGCCAGCCCTGATCCATTGTCCAGCAGCATGCCACACAAACAGGCACCAATTAGACAGGCCGTCCTTTTCTGTAGCGATGTGATTGTTTTGGCCTGGTCTCCATCGCAGCACCTGTCCCGCACATGTTGGAGTCCTTTGATGGGCCGTAACTTAACTCCTGTTCAAATTACCCAGGGGTAAAAATAGCACGGTCATGTTCAGCTAATGATTAGTTCAGTTAAGATCTCTTTACTGCATCAATTATTACAACCAACCACGGGACAGCGCATATGACACAATTGCCATTTTTTATTGCCAGGGGCATCATGGGTATTAACATATAAAAGGTTTATTATCAAAATGTCTAAGATCACACTGGACTGATTACTGCTGCTGCTTTTAGATAAGTAAGATCAGTCCTTACGGAGCTTACTTAAATTGAGAGTGATGTGATAAGTTGATAATAAAGTGCTGAATCATGAAAGTCATCATAGGATCACACAGGTTGTCCTTTTACAAATATATCAGGTTAATGTCAGACAAATAGCTTCAAAAAATAATCTGTAAATGCACAAATTTGATTCTATTGTCACACATCAAATATTTACTTCTTCATGAAATGTTTTATTGTTTCATTTGTACTGACTCTGAATTCAAATATCTCTTGTGATCTCTCCCCCTGCCTGCTGTAAAGTATTTGGTGGACATTTTTTCCTCAACAATAGAGACAGTGCCAGGAAAAATTAAAAAAAAGAAAAAAAGGGAATGGAACGCAATAAAAGTCCCCAGCCATGACTCAAACCTGGCACTTGCAATTCATGGTGTCTGAAACCCCTAACATCAGGGCACCCCATTTCTCTATAGACTTTAACAAAGCTTTACAATTGAGTTCCGCTCATTAGATTTACTTGTAATCGAGTAAAATGTCAGTAATGTTAAGGTACCTATACTTACAGTATTGTGCAAATAACTGCTGCCAAAAAAGATACAGTATTGCTAACTGCAAGAATCTTGTTTTGCTTGAAAAGGAGTATTGGCACAAATATCAGCACCGGCCTCCAAAACCACAAATCTGTCAAGCTGCATTTATTGCACTCCTTGCTTTTCTGATGAACCTGCCTCGGCTAGGGAAGTTGTCCTGCATATGGATCTCTGTCATAAATTTATTGTCTCTACAAAAACCTCTGAAAAGGTCTTGATACAAGCGTTACTGATCATTTCTTTATAAATCATTTCTCTTTGATATTGTACTCTCTGCATAAATAAAGGTTAGATAAAGAATAAAATCATTGTGTGGAAATGCTCTTAAAACAATGCATTTATCAGTAACCAGACCTGGATAGTACTATAATGTGACTGTTAGTTGCGTTCACCTCGGTTTTGCCAGGAATATTAGACTCCTCCATCAAAAACTGTAGGAAGGGAAGACCGGGGATTAGATAACGAAAGCCAGAGCAGAGTGCTGCAAGGAGCCTGTGTTCTCAAAGAGGAACCAGACAGCACTCAAAACACATGTGTACAGCATATATGTACACTTGTAACAATCACAACTGCTGACTCGAGTTACATCAGTCTCTGAACTACAGAGTTATTACTCATGCTTAGCAGCTACGAAGAGTCACAGTGCTCAAAAAGGCTTCAAAAAGGCCCCCTTGTTTTGCCTGAAGTCACCACCTACCTTATAAACTCCCATAAAAATACAGTTTCAAACTAATGATGTCCATATCCTCGACTTTATTTGAATATTGATTTGTTACTCATTAAAGTATTTTTTTTATTTCAATACAAAAATGAATAGAAAATAAACATATGTAGGAGACAGTGTAGTAAACCAACTGGAAACGTATGATTTCACCATTTCATTACAGTGGATCAAATGCCAGTTTGAGAACATTTCATGCAAATTTTATGCAAATCCACACTGAATTATAGAAACATGAACATATACAAATTAAAGCAGAGTAGAAAAAGTCACAGTGTGTCTGTGAAACAGAAGCCAATGCATATTTCACTCATCATAGTATGATACTAAAACGCTTTTGTAAAATATTAAAGAACAGTCCAAAATAAAAATCCCTGTTTTCTGTGGTTTCCATATGTCAACATCCACTGATGTGCATTTCATCTATGCCCGCACGGATGGAGCAGGAGTAAATATTAGCTTGCGTACAAAAAGATACTGTTAATCTGTTCTCAAACTTCATGGTTTAAAAGAACCGCAGCTAATTAACCGCACACCAAAACAGGAATACATTTTAATATTGATCCCCTAATGTCCCTGGTGCATTGTCTGTGTGCATATGTGTGTGTGTGTGTGTGTGTGTGTGTGTGTGTGTGTGTGTGTGTGTGTGTGTGTGTGTGAGAGAGAGAGAAAGAGTGCATGTGTGCAGGCAAGAGTATGATTATGAATATTTTAAGAGCACATTTAACATGGCGAAGCCAGAGCAGCCTCGGTGAGGGATTTGCGCCTACTCTTCAGCTAATGACCCCAGGCGCTTCCAGCAAAGCTTCTTCATATTTTAAAGAAAGTCGATAGAGCTGCAGCCCAGTCAGCAGCATTAAGATTCATACAGACGCCACAGGGACCCTGAAAAAATTAATAACACGCGTGTCTAACAATCCTTGCTGCGATTTAGTGGAGCACCCAAGCTCTCTGCCTGAAATGCAAAGTAGTAATGAACACACAGATAAGATAAATTCTGAACATGCATCCCCTGCCCCTCAAGTAAATGCACAAACACACTCTTTACACCCACTCTTTCATTCAAACCCCTTCTCAGCAAATACACCCATCACCTCCCCGCACTCCTGACCAGAGGTATCCAAACACACTTATTTAATCGTTCTGCACTCTACGACTTTCCTCTTTTCCTCTCTCTCTCATTCTCTTAAAAATGATAAGAAAAGGGCTCTAAAATACCTAAGATGGCACAAGTGAACAAAAGCTTTTTTTCACTTTGCCTGGCTGTAATTCATTTTTCAAGACTTCTTATCTGCAGATGTGCAAAGGCATTGTCAGGTCCTCTCACTGCAAGGTTAGCCTTTGTCTGGAATCCTTCTCAACGGCTCTTTACTTGTTTACAGTTTGACAGAAATGTTCACGCTGCACTGCCAGTAGCACTTCCTATCGTCCAACAAGGCGAGGACGCCGGGGGCTAAGTGCACACAAACATTTACAGTATGTTTGCACATATTCCTTCTTTCTTTGAAAAAAAAAGAAAACAAACACACAAAAAGTTAGCACCCTTGTAAAAGAGTGCGCTTGTTCCTCAATATGTTGTCCCCAAGTGTGGATGAAGGTTAACGAATAAAAATGCACATTTCTATCTTAAGTAAAATATGGATAATTTCTACCTTTAGAAAATGTGTTTTGATTTTAGTTCTCAAGATAGACATTCATTCAATACCACACTGAGTGCATGCACTGCAAGGTCAAATTACAAAATCCACAGAAATAGGTAGAGTTTTAGGGCCGAGGTGTTATACAGCACTGGGCTTCCCTTGGAGTCAGGACAACAGTACAGCGCTAGGCTCTGCTCTCCCTGGGAGGCTAGACAACATATGGCACTGTCTCCCAGAGAACAACACGCCACCCAAGCAGCCTGGCAGACTCAGTTTGTGTGTGTGTGTGTGTGTGTGTGTGTGTGTGTGTGTTTATGAATGTGTATGAGTGAGTGTGCTTGTGCCTGCCTGTAGTTTGTGCATGTTTGCAGATGATGGAACAAGAAAGATGCCTGCCAAGTTTTTTTTGCATGGCAGAAGAAATAAATTGATGATGTATGGAAAATGTCTTTTTTTCCCCTTCCATGTCCACATAAGCTAAACAGACATTTACAGGGCTTTCAGAGGGATAAGAAACAACCATATCCTGATGTAAACTCAGAGTACATATTTTTACCCAAGCTGTATCATAAACATGCTTGATAGAAGACGGAAGAACTAAATATTTCACTTTACATCTGGTTGTAACATTGGCCTGCTTGTTTGAATGTCATGCTATAAACCTTCCGCTGTCCAGAGACAGCATATTGTTGAGGATGCAGGACAGAGTTAGTGCGCTGAATTAGACGGAAGAGCGGAAGTCCTGATCGCCTGTCTAGCAGAAGAGTTTCCATTTTCAAGTGTGTGAGTTAAAAGGGAAATAGGAGAATCAATAAGGCATTAGTGGAAAGCCATTTAAAAAATCTGCAGCGATCTGAAACTACAGCCAGTAGGTCAGGAAGTTGGATATCATTTATTTAGTGTGAGTTACCTTAAGACTACAGTTAAATCAACTTTATTCCGTCCATTTGACCGTGCCGTCTGCCTCAGTTATTCAGAGAACGTGTAAATTACAATAACAAGTTGCAGGCATCTTCATATAACCTTTATTGATATACAGTGTTTGTCCCCAATGAATTTGTATGAAATATAAAGGGAGAGCATCTCTGCAAACAAACATGTCTGCTCTCTACAGTTAGTATCCTATGCCAACCCAAACAAAGCAGACCCACAGCATATAGCCACTTCAAATCCTCTAGTGGAGATATCGCTCTCGAAGGCCGTGATGAGAGGCTCGTGTAAGCAGCTCATCAGCAGCCTGTTTGCCCATATGTGCCTCACACCCCACAGTCCCCAGTGGGTCCTGGCTCTGTGCAGTGATACCATCTCATCTGCCAACATGGACCACTTGGGAAAAAAACAAAACCAATCCCCTCGTATGGTCGGCCTATTCTGCCCTCACTGGCATGTGTTATGATCTGCACAAATCTGCAGCCAGTCTCTCCACCAAGTCAAGTGACCAATCATACATAAGCCGGCCAGTAGGAACAAAAGAAATACGGGTGAATACAACACATGATTCAAAATCTTCTAAAATCCACTTTGTCTGATAATCAAATTGACAACAGACAGGCATTCTTGACTCAGGAGAGGCAGCAGTCTGTCAAATCACTACGGTGTGAATCCTCGGGGCCACTATTGATGATGACATATGCTGTGGGAAGCAGACAGACAGGAAAGCAGGGTCCAGTGTCATATCTGCAGTGTGTGCCTGCAGGTCCCGCGCGGCGACGGTTCGCTTATCCCCCTGCCACCGCACATATGTTTGGGAAACGGAACAGTTGGACGTGGCCGAGGGCTAAAATGGGTCAGACCAACACAGATGGAGAAAAAACTCCCACTGGGTCACTGTCAGATGACTAACACCCACAGAAAAATGTAAGATAATATGTATGTGTGTGTGTGTGTGTGTGTGTGTGTGTGTGTGTGTGTGTGTGTGT
>NW_022280036.1:12070171-12078158 GCF_004355925.1 Anarrhichthys ocellatus | reverse complement strand
TGTGTGTGTGTGTGTGTGTGTGTGTGTGTGTGTGTGTGTGTGTGTGTGTATGTATGTGTAAGGGAGAGATGTAGGCAGGTTTTGACAGATTCTAACAGCTTGCCAACATTTCTCTTGAAACAAGGCTAGAACTAAATACTAACACAAGTTTTGAATTCAAATTGGGTCACGCTGTGCTTGAGTAGCTGAGAGCAAACCATGAAGTCTAAAGACATCCAGTGGATGTCAAAAATCCCTGACATCACATTTCAGCTTTCTGCTTTTTTAAACTTCTCTTCCCTCTGCTGCTCTCCTTTCCTTTACTTCAAGTATAAACAGAGTCAAATTAACATGATTAATAACGTGGGTTAATGTTCATGATGTTGCCATTTAATACTGCAACTGTGATCACAGTAAACAAACAGTAAATATCATTTTTTGCAAACTGCTATCAAACCTGGATAGCATGAAAGATGACATTTGAGTTACAATGAAAGCTTTGGGTTTATTCCCTGGGAGTGCATCAGGAAATCAATTGAGAGTGCAAGAGAACCCAACACCTTGACAGGTGGAGAAGAGTCTAAATGGAATCACCCAGACCAGTAGATGGTATATTCCGAGACAAAAGGTAAAAAAAGTGTAATGGGGTAATCTTCAGACAAAGCTGTCACAGCTAAATTGTATTCAGAGCACTTCAGGCAAATGTCCTTGGTTGTCAAAACCTCCATCGTAAATGGAATGTGAGCCAATAATTGCAGAGTTGAAAGGTCACTCGTCCATTTGTTCATTAGAAAAATGGGAGGGAAATTCCTTTCAGTGTAATCCTTGGCTGCCTTTTCATTTGATCTTTCAACGCCATTTCTCAACACAAAGAGATGGGCCAAAGCTGCCGGATGAAGAGCACTGAGCCCAAAATGCAGTCCCTTTCTGAATGTTGCTGGCACTTTTGCTCACTTTGCTTTTGTTGATTTGATGCTTTAAAAGAATGAATAAACACACTTTGGGTAAGCCAAGAGCTTCCAGTTGTCCATGGGTTGTTTCTCCCCGAGCCTCTTTGGAAGCACTTGCGTTTGACATACATCACATAGGGAATCATCACAAAGCATCCTTCATCTTTCACCTCAAATGAACCATGCCATCACGTGCGGTCACACAAGTCCCTCTGCGCAGAATACAAGCCATGTTGTCAACCGTGCATTAGTATGTGGGTGGCATGTGCTCTGTGAGGCAGTCATATGTTTACAGTGAATCTCTTGGATGAAAGTCAAGTTTGCAGCTGCAGCCTCGGAATAATTCATCGCTCGCCTTTTTACCCAGGAGGAGCCACAGGTAGTTGATGAAGTGGCAGTGCCAAGACTCCCAACTGGCGAAGACGAAGCGCAGCTGCCAGGAGTCAGCGCGGCCAGATGCCGCTGCTGATGTACCATGTGTTCCAAGCAGGGCAACAGTGTGTTTGTGTGTGAGCTGGGGTGGGAGGGGAGAGAGCGGAGCGCTTGCCAAGAGATTCTCACATTGATGCCAACCTGACACATGCTTGGGTACTCCCCACGGTTTGTGTTACCATCTCAGACTCTCTCCCAGATCTGTGGGGGGTCCCCTCTTTCCCTCGTTCTCTTTTCCTCAGACGCAGTCCTTTGCCAAGATGGGAATTGGCGCCTGCTCGCGGCCGTCCTGCCCATCACTGGCTGGATCCTTTCAGGTGTCCGTTGTTGTATGGCGTGTTGGCAGCAGGCCATTGCAACAGAATGCCAGCTTCTGCTGGATACTCTGTCTAATCATGTTTTCGCCATAACCGTAGCCATAACTCCTTATCAATGTCTTGTCCTCTCACCGCTGACAAACAGTGATATGCGTGATGCCCTATATCATCTTCCACTCTTCAGCCATCCCCGCTGTCTCCAGTAGCTGTAGATAACTCCTTCAACTGCTCAGATTCCAGTCCCCATACAATGCAAGGCAAAAATATGGCCAACTTCCAGGAATCAAATCCAAAAACATGGGTCGTCTGTGCCCTATTTCGTTTCATCGAAGACGTCATTCAATCTTTTTTAGGTTGAATCCTGAGAAAATGCGGCACCGCCATCTGCAAGAAAAAAGACTAAAGACTGTGCAAATGGCTTACAAATAAAGGAGTCTCTGGAAATTACATTGCTGCCGGGATAGCATAGCATCCCCTTGAATAGCGTTTTCCCCACGAATGGGGACGTGTGGTCTTTGACGATACTATTCCTGAGAGTGGAGGGGAGTTCTCTGAAACAAAGGCTCCAATTTCGTTAGGAACATGCCATCATCGTTTGCAGTGTAGGGGGTTTGGGGAGGGAAGTGAAAACTTTTTGAACGTGTGCCATGTCTGTACCATTCTCTTATCTGAGGCACGCGACTGCCAGCTGGCGGCTGAATGTGCCCACTTGCACTGTGATGATGAAGCCAGCCAAGCTAGTTGGCACACTGAGTGGTAGGACTGGCATGTGATCTAAAGCCAAACACAGCTCTGTGTGTGGTAGCTGCATATATACTGCATTCTCCCATCCCCTGTCCTCAGCTCATGGTGAGCAGCCTCTCCACTGGATCTGCAGGTCCTAAAAAATTAAAGGGGGGGAGTCTTGCCAACAACCACCAAGCTGAGTTAAGAATCACAAGATGGCAGATAACAACAACCTGACATGCTAGTAGCCCTAATAAATGATAAATGTATAATATACTAGCTGTCTGTGGCCTGTAATTAAATTAGTAAATAGATCTAAATTACTGTTACCTCTGACATTTAGTATCCTACAAAGTACTGCGTCAGATCATGTGTAACATTTAAACTTAAAAATATCAAAAAGGCTGAATGTTCAAAATACTTCAATTAATTAAATCTAAATGCAATATAATTTATACCTGCAGAGATGTGTATTTAAATTATTCCATATTGTGGAATAAAAGTAAGTAAAACGTCACTAAAATAACAAAACACAATGTTCTTGGACAATTAAAAACAATATTTTTAAAGCCAGTTGTCACTTAGGATCTGGAGTGTGTACGGAACTTACGAGGCAGGAACCATTGAAGCACATCGTTTCATTTCGGAAGAGTAATGCTGTTGCACCGTCCTCCACTACAAGACGTACCGGGGCTTATGTTTATGGTAAGGTGAATATGAATGACAGTAGATATTTGTGCAGAGGAACACAGGCATTACTTTAGAAATATTCATATCGTATTTGCTGTAGAAAGGAGATTTTATTGTCCGTATTTTTCGCTGCTGTCCCTGGTTATTATCGGAGTTGTCTTCAGTCTGTCGCTGTCAGTTACCTAACGTTAAATAATGTCATAACGTCAACGGTCAGCATTAAGCTTAACCTTACTGAATCCGGTAACGTGGCAATGACAAAAAGAACACGGAACGAATCAATAAATATTAAATGTGGTGGGAAAAGTGACTCTCACCTGGTCAAATTCAATAATACAGAGATAGATCAAACTTTGTGTGCTTGTTGATGAAACTAAGCCTTTATTTCCCTCCTAACTCTCAGATGTCGGATATAAGCAGTGCGCAAGAGGCTGAGGATGGAGCTGTCTTAAGGTTCGGACTCCAGAGGGTCTGAAAATCTCAAACATGCTGTCAGGACACGTTGCTGCTGCCTGCCACTCTCTGAAGTGGACATTACCTCACTGGAAAGCCACTCTTTACAAAACCTATAGCCCCTCAAAGCGAGGGCAACGGCTACTGGGAACTGTGGTTCAAAGAGGGGCTCATAGATGGACTACAGCGCCATCATCAAGGATAAACCAGAAGCCCGTGTTTAAAAGAGCCCCAGCATTTGGAGATAAGCTTGCAATCATTGACAGCAGTGGCGGACACAGCTACAAGCAGCTGTACCGCAGCAGCTTAGGTCTTGCAGATAGAATCAGCACCGCCCTGAACTCTGAATTTGGGGGTCTGGAAGGGAAACGTGTATCCTTCCTGTGTGCTAATGATGCTTCCTATACGGTGGCACAGTGGGCCGCTTGGATGAGTGGAGGGACGGCAGTGCCGCTCTACCGAAAACACCCTGAATCTGAGCTTGAGTACGTCATCTCTGACTCCCAGAGTTCACTGCTGGTGGCAGGGCATCCCTATGCTGAAACGCTTGAGCCACTGGCAGAGAGGCTGGGGCTGCCATGTCTGACACTGCCCTCTACTTCTAACCTGGGCACTTCAGAAGGGGCAGACGTCCAAGAGAAGGAGACGGGAGACGTCACAGACTGGGCTGATCGACCAGCTATGATCATCTACACCAGTGGTACCACAGGGAGACCCAAGGGAGTTCTACATACACACAGAGGCCTCCACGCCATGGTAAATGCTGCCTTCTAAACCACAATCACATTGGAGACAAAGCAAGTTACTTTCCTTCTTAAATGTCTTCTTAAAACCCACTTTTTGTGAAGATTCTGGCATTCAACAATGTTTCCTTTTTTGGGATTTGTTCTTCGGTAAGAGCAGATTGTACGCACACTCAAGAACACTTGAGTGCTGACATATTTGTAACAAAGCATAGTCTTAAAACATGAATAAACACTAAACAAATATTTCAGCACTGAACGAGTGATATCATCCCATGCATCTTTTTCTTAGTTATTTAAAATCCTCTGCTGACACTAAATATGACGGCTGGTTTGGCGTTTACGTTCTGCAGAAGTAACACCACTTTCAAACTTTTGTTTTTTTTGTAAAAGGGCTTCACCCTCTTTCGACTTTCGTTTGGGCATTCTTGACTTAATTCTCTCAACCTTTCTTTTTCAATGATGCACACAGCCCTGTAGTCTCATGCACTTTCATGGCGACTGGCGGAGCGTTTCTCTGTGTTAATTAGGATCGACTGGCACACGCGCTTTCAGTTCACGAGGACGATGGAGTTCATCATTGTAAGAGTTAGTCTGTGGTTGAAGAACATGCCATGAAAGTGAAGTAGACTTGCCTTTCTCAAGAACAAATTTAAGAAATAGCTTTTGAAGATATTAGCGAATGAGCCCCACTGGCTTCTAGTTGGACTAACAAGACATGTCTATCAACAGTGAAAAAGATTGGTTCAAAGCTTTGACATAGTGGACAGTACAGTTTGTGCTTATGGACTTAAAATAACGAGCAGTGTGTGTTGTGAGTCAACTCTTTGTATCTTTTAGATTATCCTAAACCTTTACGTCAGATAAACGTAACACTGTTTCACAGTTTACCATAGTCTTTATGTAATACTGTAAAATCATTAACCTAATTGATAACATCTCTGTAATTTTTAAATAATATTTGAAATAGTTTCTGTGTTGGTTAATATCAAATTCATTCAAGGGACTTTATTGAACTTATGTTTTTTCCAGATGTATTATATCCAATTAATTAACATACTATGGGGGCTCTGAATGCCTCTTTGATGGTGTGTTCAGGTGCTTTAGGAAGCTCGGACATCAGTGACTTCAGAGTCAGAAATCTATTTTTTCAACGCAATTGCTAAATTAACATGATCTTTTTCATGCTTTCCATGTTGGTCTTCTGAGTTTGATTTAGGCCTATTTAAAACATGACATTTGATGTTTCACGCGGTGAAGTGACTATCCGGAGCTCCAATCAAATATATCCACGTCATTTAGACATCCCCACACCCTCATTTGACTCCCTGATTAGCCTCCTTCCTCTTTTGTTCCACTCGAGCTTTCTGAATAATCACCAATTTATGCCATTAGAGATCTCCTGAAGATTTTCCTGTATATTTTTTTCAGTGAAATTGACCTACATGTCCAATAGTGTGGAAAATTAAATCCATCTGAAAGAAGGCAGAGCTTCAAATGCCTCTGGTTGGCCCAGGGAAGTGAGTGAGTAGATGATTAAGTGAGTCTGTCTGTTTTCCTGGAGGGCAACAACATCAGGTTGTCAGATTTCCTGGAAAGCTCCTCTGTCAGGTTAATGTGAATGAAGACTTGAAGCAAACTAAATCTGCTGTATAACTTCCAAATGTATGATCTGATCCCAAACTTCCACCGTTTTTGTTGTCTTTGACAATGTTTATATATCCACAAAATGTTCTCTCCCAGTGAATGTAAAAACAATACAATCAATTCATTTGCATTTACATTCAGAAGCATGCGGTAGATGTTTTACTGGTCATAAAGAAGGGAAGATTATACTTTATTACCTCAGTGAACAGAACACAATAACCAGGATACCTGGACAATGTAATGCAGTTAATTATATCTCTAATGTACGAATTATAATTTTTTTCTCAGCCTACTGCGACACACACAGATTTCTTGTGTTCCTCCATTATTTAATATTCACAGCCACGAACATAAAACTCAGACTCAGTTCCCCTGTATACTGCTAAGCAATAGTATCAGTGGTTTCAGCAGCACAAGAATGAAGTTCAATCTGTGGCCATGCCCTCCATAATCAAATCTAATGTTGGCTTAGGATAGGATAGAGGGGGTTGTTTGTTGCACAAGACAAAATTGTTGTTTTGGAGCTACAGGTATATAAATAGAATTTACTTTACTCGAAAAAAGTAGACGTTCATGTCCTTCATTCCCGAGGTAACTCGGGGCTCAATTTCTACAAGAAAAAGTCCCAATTCACCATTTACAACTCCGGCCTTGTATGACAACACTTAAAAGGCGGTATTGCATAATAACAACTGGCTTCACAAACGTGACAAATCAAACAATCATATAGAGCCTAAAAGAAATGAGCCTATTTTGATGTTTGTTGTTCATTTTCTTCCAGGGGACGAGGGCAGTGACAGTAAAATAAACCCAGGGAAAGAGAGTCAAGGACTACGGACAAATAATCAAAATCTGAAAACTACTTTCTAAAAGGAAAGCGGTGCTGATTATCAAAAGTAACAACGTAAGACCCAAATCCAAGACCACATTACAAGTCCAACTGATAAGTCACGCTACCAACCCCGGCACACAGGGATCGAACATAGAAAACTCCACATCAACACACACACAGCTCGAACGCTGCCACGTGGAGTGTCAACAGGAGTCTCAGTAGAATAATAATGCAGTTAGATTATAATGATCTTGAGTTATTATTATGCTCTCCAACTGCAACCAAATTCACTGTTCGCAGCGGTTGTCAGAAGTCATTCTTGAAGCAGCAGGAAATGACTAATTAAGGTTTGAATACAGCAGTCTAGTAGGAAACGAGGTAAAAAACCAACTTGACTGCACCACAACACCACAAAATAACAAGACAAATATCTGCAACTGGTAGAGGTTGCTGACCCTATCCGTTCTTTCCTTCCCCTGCTTACCCCCCTCACCCCCAGGTCCAGTGTCTGGTTTCAGAGTGGGCGTGGTCCAAAGATGACGTCATCCTCCACACCTTGCCGCTCCACCATGTGCATGGCATCGTTAACAAGCTGCTGTGCCCGCTCTGGGTGGGCGCCACCTGCGTCATGCTGCCCGAATTCCAGCCTCAGAAGGTCTCAACTGCACTCCGTCTCCCTCTCTTTCTTGTTCTTACTCTTTCTCTTGATACATTACACCTTTTCACTAACACGCCTGAACAAAAGAGGCAGTTGTAAGGCTCGGGAGGTGACTATGAGAGCCAAGCAGTCATTGACAGCGAGGCGTAGAAGTACTTCAGGTGTAGAAGTTCTGTGTGGACAAGGCGCTGCTGAGGTTAAAAAGACATTCAACATCAGTCCCTCTTTCACACACTTTATCGGTGTTTCCTTTTCCCTTTCCCCTTCCACTTTCCTTCTTCCTCCGTCCTCCTTTCTCCTCGCTTCATCTCATCTCTGCTTCTATCAGTCTCTCCTCCTCCTCTTCCCTCTCTGACTGTCAAACTAAGTGTTTGGGGCTCAGTGATGAATTGCCTTGTGTGGCTTTGTATCTGACCAATGCCGACTCACGGCAGGGGCTTAAGCAGCAGATCAATCGATGAGCTGACATTGAAGGATGATGGTGCTTGTTTGGCCCTGAGAAGGGAGGGGAAGGTGTGTGTGTGTGTGTGTGTGTGTGTGTGTGTGTGTGTGTGTGTGTG
>NW_022280036.1:12067385-12070161 GCF_004355925.1 Anarrhichthys ocellatus | reverse complement strand
GTGTGTGTGTGTGTGTGTGTGTGTGTGTGTGTGTGTGTGTGTGTGTGGCTTTGAAACATATAGGGGTAAAGATGCACATGTTTTTGTTTGCATGTCAGGTCCTCTGCAGCTGCGGCAGTGAAGGTACATGGAAAGGAAAGGTGTTTAAAGGAACAACTGTCAACATGGGTATTGCTACACTGTTATATCAGTATTCAGCTGTTATCCCTGACCTTGTGTACCAAATCACAAAACCCCTCCTCTCACCCTCAGAAAACAGCCTTTATTCTCCTCCTCCTGAAGTAACAGTACATTGATGAAGTGATCGATAGTCTGTCTCTTCTATCCCCTAAGATCTCTGAAGGGTAGCCCACGCAGCAGAGGCCGGCATTGATTTCTTTCTGATTTTGCCTGAAGGTAGTGACAAACATTTTCAGTGCAGGAATTGTGATCCAGTAAAACGCACATGCAGCATGTCTAGCATGACAGGAGCAGATACTCATCCTGGGGTTTCAACAGCACTGGTCAGATTGTTTTTGTTTATTGGAATCCCTACTGACTACGTCATCACAGCAACTCATATTTCTGATTAACCGTGAGGAAACAACTCATTAATTCATTAAAAAACCAGAGATATTTAATAGGAGGGAGGGATAGTGCATCAATTCATTGTGTTCTACCAGATAAAGGCATTTTATTTACGGATTGATGAGGTGCTACTTACAAACTCACATTTGCCTATTCTATAATTTAAAAATGTATAAAGTAATAGTTCATACATTAATGGTTTAGGTGGGAGAAGACGAGGGGACTCAGCACTTTTGTGTTTTGTCTCAAGTGATGATAATGTCTCTATGCAGTAGTCAATCTGTCTGTCTGTCTGTCCACCACTTTGGTCCTGACAGAAATATCTCAGCAGCTATTGGATGGATTCCCATGACATTTTATACAGACATTCATGGCCGCCAGAGGATGAAGCCTACTGGTTTGGTGATCCCTTCACTTCTTCTATGGTGCCAACAGCAACGCAAAGTTTTAATTCATCCAGTGAAATAGCTTAACAACTACTAGATCTACTGGCACAGCATTAGGTACAGACATTCATGATCCCCAGAGGATGAATCCCACCGTCTTTCGTGATCCCCTGACTTTCCATTTTCACCTTTCATCTATCGCCATCATTAGTTCAAAATGTATTTAATTTAATCAAAATCTGACCAAGCATTAATGCCAAGTTTTCATACCTGTTGTCGATCGTCAGTGCGACGGACACTTCGCCGTTCAACATCCAGTCCTTCTCGGGAAGAAGCAATTGTTTGGGAGTCCCATGTTGAGGCCTGAGTAGACCATAGAGTTGTTTAGGATGCAGGCCATGGTCCTCTGCTCTCATCACATCCTGTCCCCGAGGTGGAGTTCAACTCTTTGATGGACATAAATTGCCTTCCTCTCCCCTCCAGACTGGACTTGGTGGAAGCGCTCCACTGCACTTGATAGACACCACCCAGAATGGTCAGGGCACACTCGGATAATAATCCACTAAGTTCTATTCTGTATGTGTACAGGTGACCTGTGAACGCTCCACAATTTTTAGATTAACTTGTAATGATATTGTGAGATCACCTCCGCTGTATCTGTCTATCTATTTATTTGTTTATTAGGGCCAGAGGAGGTGAGAGAAGTTAGATACATAATAGATTAGGGGAGTCTACAGCGAGGTGACTCAAAGGAGAAGTGGAAGGAAGAGTTTAGAAATGGCTGGCATATTAAGAAGGATATGGTGCTACGTCGGTGAGATGGATGAGGGGAGAGACTGCATCTCTCTGTGTGCAAGTATGTGTCTAGGTGAGAGAGAGAGAGACTGCAGAGGCAGCGATCCAGGAAATTACGAAATGGAGAGAGAAGGTAAGTGAATGTGAGATAGGAAGCAAAGGGTGGAGGGAAGAAAGAAAGATGAAGGGAAGCTGTGAAGTCAGAGATGAAGGTAGGGAATGAAAAAGAAGCACTTGGGGAATGGAGGTAGAATGAAAGCAGAAGAAGTGAGGATAAGTAGACTGAGAGGGGAGGGGAAGGGGAGACAGCAAGGGAGGAGCGTTTGTCTCCCAGGGGGGAGAAGCTGTCGTTCACCTTCGCTTAATTCATGATGTCGTCCCATCGTCTACTGTGATGTACCCAGACTGTGTGTGTGTGTGTGTGTGTGTGTGTGTGAGGGATGAGATAGAGTGGGTGGGGCGGGGTGTGTAAAATAGCTTTGTCCTTGAACAAGTGAGTTTATGCGATATTTGAACAGTGTTTTTATATGAGCATGACAGTAGTTCACAATGTATGCTTATGCACATTAAAGCCTGTGTGTTTAAAGCAGCATGCTTGATGCAGCGGAAGATACGAGCGGCTCCTTCTGTAACAGTCAACAATCACATTTGTCAAAAGTAGCTGTACAGAAAGCCTTCTAACTGGCCGACATGCGGCCTCTGCCCTACGGCGCTCTGCTGTTTTCCTCCCTCTGACCTTTACAAATCTACAAATCTTTTTTCTTGATTTATTTTTAGCATGTTGACAGGTTTGGTATGAGGCTACTCTCTGGACCTTACTTTGCGATTTACATCAAATAAAAGAACAAAACGGCACTTTCACATGTGCAAATGAGTCTGGATGTAATAATTTAGTTTGCATGGCCCCGTCCAATAGATACACTTCTTTCCTTTTCGCCTTTCCTTATATCCCTCTGCCTTCCTCCCTATTCAGTTATATGCTCTCTCTCTCTCTCTCTCTCTCTCTCTCTCTCTCTCTCTCTCTCTCT
>NW_022280036.1:12067064-12067375 GCF_004355925.1 Anarrhichthys ocellatus | reverse complement strand
TCTCTCTCTCTCTCTCTCTCTCTCTCTCTCTCTCTCTCTCTCTCTCTGTCTCTGTGTCCCAGGTGTGGGAGATGCTGTTGAGCTCCAAGGCTCCCCTGGTTAATGTGTTCATGGCCGTGCCAACCATCTACTCTAAGCTGATCCAGTACTATGATCATCACTTCACACAGCCTCACGTCAAGGACTTTGTCAAAGCAGTCTGCAAAGAGAGGATCAGGTACTGGCTGTGGGATCAATAACAGACAGCTTACTCATGGGTTAATGTATATGTGGATGCATGCATGCATGTGTGTTTATATATATATATATAT
>NW_022280036.1:12052142-12066964 GCF_004355925.1 Anarrhichthys ocellatus | reverse complement strand
TATATATATATATATACACACACACACAAAGTGGCAGACAGAGTCTCGTACTATGTGTCGAGATAAATGTGCATACATATATCGGAATCAATAATTCATTTCAGAGGGGGTTTTATTTATAATGTAATAACACATTTAATCTTTTACTCTTTTTTTTTTTTTACATTGTGAGATGTCAATGTTTTCAAAGTGTCCACATTTTCCTAATTTCTTGGCTGTGTAATGACAATATTTTTGCACTTTTTCATCAAATTGTGCAGATGTTTACGATGTGAAACACCGTAGACAAATCCCGACTCACCCCTTCACATAGGAATGTGTGACAACGCACCAAGTGATATGTAGGATGTACAAAAATGGTCTTAAACTTTCAAAGCCGTCATTGCCCTGAACTCCTGCTAATTTCCAGTCCTGATAGAATTTAAAATAAATTCTCTCTCTCTCTAGGCTGATGGTTTCGGGCTCGGCCGCTCTCCCTCTTCCCACTCTGCAGCGCTGGGAGGAGATTACAGGACACACACTGCTGGAACGCTACGGCATGACAGAGATCGGCATGGCACTGTCCAACCCTCTCAAGGGCTCACGCATCCCGGGTACACAAGCTTTACTGACTGGATACTCTTATACACCCACCCACAAAAAACAATTTATCCTGTTGCTCCGGTTTACAAATGAGATGCAACCGCAGTTAACGACAGCTGGTTTAATTCAGCCAACCTTCTTGGATTGTTCTGCACTTTCCACCAAAGAAACCAAGCTGTCGGTGTGACCGCACACTTGGTGACTTTCCTCTTTGTTTATCACATATCTCTTAAAATATCTCTGATATTATTCTACCTCCCTCACCGGTTTGATTCAGCGCTTCGGCTTCATTGTGTTGTGTTTTGATCGTTGGCAGTCTTCTCTGCTGTGATGTCAGGTAAAACCCCATGATCCCAATGACGCCTCCCTCACGCATGCAGAAACAAAGGCAATGTCTGGAAATGAGGTCAGACTGGTGGCGGTTGCTTTCTTCTCACGTCTAGTCCTGTCCTCCCCCCTTTCTCTCCTCCCCACCTACCTTTCCTGCTCCCCAGCCAACTCTTCCGCTTACAGGTAAAGCTAATTACCTTGCAAGTGGATTGGGTGATCCTGTGTCTGCTGCTTTGTTGGGGAATTGTTTTGTTTGTTTGTCAGATAATGTTCGGCATAAACCGAGCAGGCTTTGTTTGATTCCTCTCTGGTGATTATTAAGAATAGCTGTGGTTCTATTGATGTTTCCACTGCAGACTTTGTGGAAGATGTGTGTACGTTAGTGTGTGTGTGTGTGTGTGTGTGTGGGCAGAGGTGTGAGTGTATGCAGGCATGAGCTTGTGCCTATTTGCGTCAGTGTGTTCTTGTCTTGTTTTTAAGTAGGTTAAAATGGATCAATAGCAACCACAGGAAACACTCTCAGAAGAGTAGTGGAGTCTCTTACACACACTCACTTTCTTTTCTTTCTGCCAACTGAGTAGCTCCTAATACACTTATTGACAGCAATTGTATTCATATTTTTCTACTGTATTTGGGGCGTCTAATTGGCCCGATTCTGCTGTGTAGCCTACAGTTTTAGAGCATTCCAGAATAACAGCAGTGTGGCTTTCTAGGTCATATGGCCCTTTGTTGACGTGTATGTATGTTAGATTAGTTCATCCGTGTTCTTTTCATTTCACAAGTTTCTCTCTCTGCTACCCTTTTTCATCGTTTACATTCTTTTTCTTTAAACTTTTCAGCCTTTTTTCTTTTGTCTTTTAACTGACATAGACAACAGAGATGGTGTCTCACCTTCCAGCCCTAAAGTGTTGTCTTCCTCCTGATGTCATCCAGCCAAAGCTTAGTGTCTTTCATTAACTTCTTGGAAGAATAACTGCAGAACAATCTTTGTCATTCCCTTCTCCACTCCACATAGACCTTTTCCCACAGAGCATGTAGCATTTATAACCTGCCCGTACTCTTCAAAATGGCACTCAATCTTGTTGAATCATCGAGACACGAATGCTACAAAATTTCGACAGCTCCTGAAAAAAAATGATGACAGAGGAGGGTGTAGAGAGATTCCATGAAAAGAACACTTCAATTGATTTTGGACATGTCATTGAGGGAGACAAGTCTGTTTTTGTCATTTTGTAGACGGTGGTGTTTTTGCTGGACAGGGTGAAGAACTCGAGCAAGATTACTCGGTCTACTCCTCTCCACCCGATCAGAGGAAAACGCGACGAGAGGCTGAGAGATTTACCTTTTTTTTGTTTGGGTTTTGTAATCTCTTATTTACCCAGTTTCCCTTCAGTATTATTTTTAAAGTTTTCGTCCATCATTCCATCAGCTAATAACCTTAAACTCAACATGTTGATTTGGGAGATTTGGGAATGCGGCGAGATTGCTAAGAAGTCTGACGAGGCAAAAACACAAACGGTCAGACGATTAGATGGGTTTTAAACAACACTCGTCAGCCAAACGTATTTTGGAAAAGGAGACAAAGACAAACGTGGGACTTTTTTATTAAGGTGACCCATATGTGGAGGAATTAAGGGTCGGTTTATGCAAGAAAATATATATGTTTAATGTATAATACGTTTATAGTTGTTCTGGATGTCCACACTTTAAGGCTAAGGGAAAAGCCGGCCATCATAAAAAGGGGGTAATCACAATATAGTTTACATTTGGGATGACTTGTCCCAAATTTGTTGTGTTGCACCCAGCTGTTCACATGAAAAGTGACAGAAGTAGTTGTGCACTAAATGAAAAAAAGAGAACTAGAGCGAGAAGTTCAAACCCTGCCTCTTTTCTCACCTCCACGCAGTTATCGCGGCGTAAAGTGGGTGTGAGTGCGGGACTGTCGGCCAGCCCAACCACTGCCATGACGGAAAGATATGTGAGGAGTAGACCTGTCACAATAATTGCTATATTGACTTATCATTTAATACATGGACATGACTTCCATAGCCTTTGTGTTTTCGGCTTGTCCACAGTTGTGATGTGGAAACATTTTGGCTTTAAGCCAAATGAAAGAGCAGTGTTGTTGCTGTTACTACTTATTTAATCTATGTGTGTTTTCGTTAACAAAGGTCACAACCATTTATAAACTGATAGGCAGGATATTGGCTGGTAAGGAATGAATAACTCTCCATACTCCTGTGCCAAATGTTTAATACTTTTTTAAATCAGCCAACAAATGTAGTTATTTTGGCAGGCAAAGAGGGGAGGAGGTTCCTGAAGCTATTTGAATGTCTTGTCCTGTGAATGTCCTCCTGGTCCACTAAATTAACCTTGTTCGCACTGCATACAGCGGTTCAGGATGCACCGATCATTATAACGTGGCTGGATTCAGCTTGTCTAACCTTCTGACTCAAGCTTGTTTGTCTATCTTAGAAACAGTTACTAGTTACTTCTGTGGTCAGTTGGTTTTTCCCAGCTGGACTAAGAGCAAGTGATGGTGTGTGATAGACATTGCCAATCAGGACTGGAGTGGATACGATCAATATGAAGTGAGAGAATCACTCTTTAATCAGGACCTGACCTGCTCTTTATTGGGAGAGCAGTGGTCTGTGAAATGGCATAATGGCCTCAAGGAAGGCATGCTACCCCACACACACACACACACACACACACACACACACACACACACACACACGGAGAGAAGACCACTGTATCCCCACTGCACTCTTTGCTATAATTACTTAACTGAGGAGTTCTCACTCGCACACACACAAAGATGGAGGCTGCAGGTGGTGTCAGTACATGTGGGGATTTTCAATTTGTAAGACATTTTTTACACATTTCTTAATGATAGTTTCCCTTAAACATTACTGCAGCTCACAGTTCTGAATAGTTTTGCCACTCAGTCCCTATTGTATTTCATAATTTGTCAGCTCAATTATAACATTTTTATGCAACTGTGCTGCAATAAAAAGCCTTGTGAAGCACTCGGCGGTAGTTTGGACTGAAGGGCTGAATTGTACTGTACAGTCAAAAACTGCATATGATGTAAAACAGTAGAGAGTATTACTGGCATTGTGAGTTCTATTGTGAGTTATGGGTTGACTTAATGCCATGGATGCTGCAGTTCAGTGTCATTCTGAGACGACTCAATACTTTTGATAGATCACAATGTGATGGAGTGTGTTCTGGGTCTGGCATCTGTTTATAAGATTTCTCTTATTTGGTGTGATGTTGACGTAAACGGTTGCATCAGGCATTGCCCCAGAAATCCCCATTACTCGACAAGTCAACTGACTTGTGGGGACTGAGACGAATGGCTTTCAGTTTAGTGTTTTACAAGCTCAGCAAAGCATTTAGTGACCAGTTATGGCCTGAGGACGGAGGTTATTGCCAGCTGAAAGAGAGCACTCCCAGTGTGGTAGAAATCATGCGCTCTGTGTCGATCACTCTATTTGAAGTGTTCAACTTCTGTAAAAGCGACTCAAATCAACCCATCTTGCTTTCTTCCCTTTGTACTCATGTGTTTTTTGTGTGGTTTGTTGACAGGAGCCGTAGGGTTTCCACTTCCCAGTGTCGAAGTACGGATTGTCATGAATAACACAAGCAACACCACAATTGTGGAGGGCAACCACCGCGAGACTCAGGTAACAAATGAACTAACAATGTCTACTCCGATTTATCTACAGACTGGATTAAAAAAAAACAATATGTCAAGAAGTGTCACTGCTTATGAATTACAAACTCCATACTGTAAACGCCAGCTTATTCATTTCCAATGGAAATACAGTCTGTTGCCTTCATAACTTTGCATGCGGTTCAGCATGTATTGCCTTGCTGATGCTGGCTATTGCATCAAGTGGATAGTGCACTCAACTCTTTTAAACCATCTGTAGCATCCATCTCGGTCTCTCCCTTTATCTCCGTGAAAATATATCGCAGGTACTTCCAGGTCTGGAGGGGAAAGAAGGGGAGCTCCTAGTTCGAGGTCCGTCTGTCTTTAAAGAGTACTGGAACAAACCCCAAGAGACCACAGAGTCTTTCACTGATGACGGCTGGTTCAAAACAGGTACCAAACCCACCTGTCTTCTTCCCCTTTCTCTTAACTCACCCTTCAACACTGTGCATGCCTACACACACACACATACACACACACACACACACACACACACATTACCTTGGAGGGAGTGAAGTCTGCCACTAATTGCATCTACGAGTTGTATGTATGAGTTGTATCTATGAGCTGTGCTGTCAGAGGGATTCACACAAAGAGGAAAGATGTCAAAAGATTTTTTCGTCTTTGGTACAGACTGCACTTTCAGGGGCTTGATTTTAAACACTTTAAAATCCAGTCCAGTAGGCGTGCACACACACACACACACACACACACACACACACTCAGAAATTGAATGTGTGTGTTTGTGTGTGCGCGCACACACATTTTGGGGGACTATGAGGGAGTGATAAATGGACTATGTGTGTTTTTGGTGCTGCAGGGCATTTTTCCTCCTAAGTGGTTGTGACTGCTCTGGGTCTTGAGAAACCAAGTATTGCGCTCTCTCTCTTTCTCTCTCTTCCTTTAGTGTGTGTGTGGCAGCACACAGGGAAGCTGTCATCTCGCTCTCTCTCTCCCTGCAGCCCAGAAATTCTCTCTCTGCCCCCCCTCCCCCCCCAAAAGAGCTTTGCTGCACTGCAAAGCCACGGGGAGACGGGCGTTAGGTTTGCGTGAGGGGAGGCTCGGGGACACGGAAGGGAGGGCAGAAGCGATTGGAGCTTTTGATTGTCGTGTAGACAACAGGAAATAAAAGGCCAGAGGCAAAAGTGTGAGGAAAGAGCTGGAACTATGTGCGGGGCTTGGGTTGAGAGAGTCGGCTACAAAGGATTGCATGTAAGGTCCCAGAGAGAGTGGGCACGGTTAAGGTGAGGATGGAGAGCCGGTGGTGGTGGTGGAGGATGAGGGGTTGGGGGGATGAATAGAAGCAAGGATGGAGCAAGTGATGGAGAGCGATGCTGGGTGAGGCAGTGGGAGAGCAGGGCAGAGTGTGTTTAATTGGCTTTGCAGGCTGGAAGGACAGAGATCCAGAGCACAGCACGCTGCTGTCACACTCCATTACAGCCACTGGCCACATAATGAGAGCCGCGCAATCAGCTCCCCACAGACCAGTCCCTCAACCCCCCCCCACACACACACACACACACACACACACACACACACACACACACTGTGGTCTGCTCAATAGGAATGTATCAAACACATTACTTACCCACCCACCTGCCTGTGTTCCCTGATGCAAACTTAAACGCTCACGTAGATGTGAAATGGGAGTTTTTTTTGTTCATCCAGGGTACCAAAAGAGAAAGTTTACATTATTTGTTGCTTAGACAATGTTAGTTGGCAATTGAAGCACTTGAGCCAAGGCTCATGGGTATTGTAGTATTAAGAGCCATCACAGAACAACATTTTTTTATCATTTTTTGAAATAAAGTTGTGGTAATTTAAACTGACTGATGACCATAATGTTAACCTGTGGTTCTGTTGAATTGTCCTCTCTTTCTTTGTTGCGCAACATTGAGCATATTATTAAAAGAAAACTTTCAAATGTGAATTTACACACTCTGTCTCAAACCGCCATTCCAATTCTGCCTTCCTAACTCTTGCTCCTCTTTTGTCACCTTCCTATCGAGCTTTCCGTCTCTCACTTTGTCTACATCCAGTGTTTGACCTCCATGTCATCGAGGAAAATGAACGGCGTTCGGCAGTAGTCTGCTTTTCAGGGATCTGACTAAGATGTACTTTTTTGCAGGCAAAATCGATGTCTTCCCTCGAATTCCAAATAGGACGATAACGCAATAAGATACGCATAACATCTCATTCATCCACTAACGAGACCAGAGTGAAGTGTTTAAGGAACTTCCCTGCCCTAAATTGTGCCTCCTAAGCACCATCTACTCTCAGGCTGCGACGCTCCATCAGTCTGCCAGTCAGGATTTGTATGCAGCCTGAGAGACTCGACTCTGGCCAAGAAGTGCCATTTATCAAACTAGCTTCTGGCCTGAGTGCAGTAGCAACAAGAGCTTTTCAAAAAGATAGTCCTCCAGGTTTAAAGTTATCCGATGGCTCTTTTGATATACTGTATCTGAGATCTACAGGACGAACACAGTTATGGTACAACAGAAGTAATGTACAGTGTTCCTCAGGTTATTTCTAGGTTTAGTATGAATTATTACAAAGATTGTTTAAAGAATATATTATATAATATATTCTCATTTAGCCTCCGCATACAATTTCCAGACCTTTATTGCATCTTCAATCTTCAGTGAGATAATAGATTCGTTTCTGTTCAAATGTCGGTCAAATTTCAACCAAATTTCCAGAAAATCAACAAAAGAAATTGCAAATGGTGTGTTTCCACCCACTGCTGTTTTGCCATCATTAGGAATCAGGCGCTTCCTATTATCTCCGCTGTGAAACTGAAGCTTCAGTGGACGTCTAAGTCACATGCTTCATGTACATCATTATTTATACGCTAAGTCTGTTTCCATTGTTTGACACATTTTCTTTTTATCAATACATCAACATTTCCACCTCAGCCAAGTGAAATACACTTTGAATGCAACATTTCTCTGTCAGTTGCACTAAAAACGGGTTGATGGAAATGCACTTACTGTTGAGGAAAGTCATATTCCTCCCAGTCATCCAAAGCTGGATTAAATAGAGCATTTCGGGCTACTGCATTCACAACCTGTCTGGTCAGCCAGCAGAACTGCATTTAGTTGAAATAAAAGCAAAAATGGTTTAAAATCCATCGCAGTTGAAAATGTCTTAAAAAGCCCCATTCTGTTTGCGATGTGTGGATGACACAAAGTGGAAGATGAAGTCTGAGAAGTAAATACAGCTTAGAGGGGAGACTGACAGGCCAATAGGAAGAGGAGACAAAGGGAAAGAGAATAAAGTGGAGCATAAGAAGTGGAGAGGAGCGTGAGAGTTTAGATCGATAAGTTCTCAGCTGGCCAGAGGTGTCTCCTCTAGTGCGAGCGGCTCCTGTGTAGCATGACTGGCAGCTCTATAGGCAAGCTGTCACCTTTTCCCGAGTGCTCTCTTTTTCCACTCATCTTCATGAACATCTCGGCACACATTGATCCCCTCTCGCCTTTTTTAAGCCCTCTTTTTGTGCTCGTCCCTCTGCCGTCCAGAGCTGCAGACAGGCGAGGGCTTTTCTTGTTGGATTTGATGCACACATGTAAATACTTCAAGTTGGGGGCAACAAAGGTGAGACACGAGCAAGAGATAAACTGAAATCGGTGTTGTCGGTTTGGCTTTAGTCGTAACCTTCCAACCTAGAGAGCCTGGTACTCCACCCGGAATGAATTATGATGTGCTGAAATAAACCATCAATATATGTATGAATACATAAATTAATAAGGACTTGTGGGAAGAGAGGTAAGCTTAGGCATTAGTGATTTAGCGGAAGCTGTGTGTGTGTGTGTGTGTGTGTGTGTGTGTGTGTGTGTGTGTGTGTGTGTGTGTGTGTGTGTGTGTGTGTGTGTGTGTGTGTGTGTGTGTGTGTGTGTGTGTGTGTGTTAACCCTACCTTTTCTGGTGTTTAATTATTAATTTGATTAACTTGGAGAGACTTGCGCTCAGAATCAAAAAAGTTAACAAAGGGGATAAAAGGCGGTCACTTTACCTGTTTAACCTCAATTGCTTTTACTCAACCTGCTTGTGTGAGCCAATTCAATCCTGTAAGAGACACAATTGGCAATAAATGTGGCAAAATATTATCTGGTCGAGGTTCTGTTGTTCTGCAACTAAAACCATTTCCACAAGTATTTTAGGAGCCTTATATTATGAACGTAAGTTGCTGCATTTCAGTCTGAACCAGACATTTCATTTGACAAATCACAAAGGTTAAAACACAGTTGAGTGAGTGAGTGAGTGAGTGCGTGCCCGCCCGTCTATCTGTCTGTGTCTGCTTGTGTGTGGCTGATGTAGCCCTAGCTGTAAAGGTGAGCTTCAGGTCTGCAGGGTAATCTCTCCGCGGACAAGACAGACAAACAGAAGTGTGGCTCATATCCTGCAGAGCCATCACTCGTCATTTGTGCATCGCTCTTTCGCTCCCAGCTGTGCTCTCCTCTTCCCTGCCTCCATCCCTCTCCGTGTTCCCAATGTCATATTTAACCTCAAGTCACTATGTGTCCTCCTAACTCCAATGTCAGAGCTCCCTGTGGGATTCACAAACACCCCACGCTCGCAGCACTATGCTCAAACCAGCCGCCCCTGTAACATTCACAGCCTAGGTGTCAACACACGGTGGTCCGGGGTTTTATGAACACCAGTTGCAGGTATATGTAGTGAAACACTGCTTCATATGAGCCACTAAACTCCAGGAGTGTTTGGCAAACTGGTGAAGCAGCTGCCACTGTATATTTTTCTGCGGAAAACCTCGGAAAAGACAATTTTGTGGTGGTAAAACTTGTATATAAGTAATCTGAGTTTTGAAATCTGGTTCGCTCGGTGTTCAGGCTGAACAATCGACGGCTGTTTTCTGGAAACCGAGGTGTCTTGGTCGACTATCACGTTTGTGTGATTCAGTGCCGAGAAGGACCACGTAAACGGCAGTTAAGTAGTTTGCTTGATGAACATGGCAGATCTGAGACGGACATCAATCCTCAAGTTCAGCTTGTTATCTGCTGGTGGAGAGGCAACCCAGCAAGGAATATAATCAGCCACCCGAATATAAAGCAATTCAAGCTCCCTTAATGGCATTATATTAAACAAATTAGTTCACTCATCCAAGTGCAAAGTGCTTTCTTGTTCGATATTAATTACAAAAGAAAAAGAGCTGTGACAAAAGTTAAGGATGATAAATAATGTCAGGGCTGAGATTTCACTGCTTGGCTGTCTGTTATTTATCCTCATTAACTCTTCCATCTAGGCATCGGGGCTTTAATGTGGAACATTAATATTCATATATGCTACGTGTTTACAGTCACTCTGAGAAGAGACACAACTCTCATCTAGAGCGCTCACATCTCTGTGCCGATAAGGCTCTCCTCTCCACAGTGATGATGGAGGACACTCGGCTTTGACCCGCGGTGTGAGAGTTTAGGTCCTGCTGAACGTGGTGAAAGACTGTGACTCCACTTGTGCCTTCTCGCCTCCTCGCACTTTAAGCACTTAAGTGATCCTAGTGCCGTGGCATGTATAATAAACACATGGCTGATAAATTGTACCTCTGAAAAGGAATAACACTATTCACTGAAGCTATTCAATGGGTTTTGAACATTATTTTAGCACGTCTAGGTGTCTGCAGAGATGGTGTACAGAAGACTTCACTGTAGCCTAAATGCACTTTGAACTACAAAGCTGCACTCAGTAGAGTGCAGATCTTCGCCAGGTGTGTCAGCAATGACCACTGCTGTAGTGTTTGAATGAATATAACCGACAATTGGTTAGCCCTCCGTCTAGACTGCAAGCGCATCAGACGTTTCACGCTACAGATACGCTGTGATTTGAATCTATGCAGACGTCTGCACCGGCTCCGAGTCCCAATATGTTGTTAGTTTATCCAAATAACGCCGCTGTGACGTTTTACCAGATGTAACGGAGTCACTGGTGTCTAAGGAAATAACACGGTGTCAGGGCGTACATTGTTGTTGTTGTTAGTAGTGGTAGTAGTATAAATATCAGTTACAATGACCCTTAATGGAATGAGAACAGTATTATAAACCAGATTTATTTTTTTTATTTTTTTTAAAGCAGCACTATAGCGTGTTGAATTTACTACAAAATGAAAAATAACATCAGCTTTGAGCTTTCAGAATAATGTCCAATGAGGATAAACAATTAGTGTATATATTGCAACAACAGCGCAGACGGACTTCTCTTGTCTGTAACTCATACACACACTCACTTATGCAAATGTTTTCAATACCATAGATACATTTACACAGCATGATAACTGTCAATTTTAATAACGCAGCATACATTACAAACCCAGTGCGCCAATATGTTTGTTTATTTGTACAGTGTAGTAGCCCAAATGTATTCAATTCTTTATATTTTTAACCATCCAACCAGTGTTTAGAATTAGATTTTTTTTTAGCCAGACCCTGTACCCATGGATCAAAGTTGCTGTTGCAGTCTGATTTTGAGTGTGGGCGACAGTACGTCAAAGCCAGAATGAGATGATAATGTGAATCTGGATCATTGGTTTCATTTGATCACGCTTAGTATGCACTTTAAAGCAGGCTACATGCCAGCCACATCTCCAGGGTGGAGTGGGGGTGTGCACATGGTGGTGAGATCAAGGTCAGACTCAAATCTCAAACAGTTACAAATACTCCTACATCAGTTATTTATTTCTGTTACGGGTTACCGCTTGAAGGTCCTGAAGACCTAATAGATGACTTCTGTCACCTCCACGAAAAACAACAATGTTTTTGTGGAATTTCAGTTGCCTCTCTCTTTCCCCAAACACCTCCAGCAGCAGCAGCGCTAGTGGCACACAGGCTGAAGTGTTTGTGTGATGTTGACCTTTGTCATATGTCACACGCTGCCCTTTTCTTTCACACACTTTGTCTCGGCAAAGAAACCCGTCCAGACTATGTGTAGTTTTGAATAGTCGACCGAGACCTCTTCAATTACATTTTTTTGCCACGGCACATGTGTGCACTCCATCAGAAATCAATTGATGACAGCAATGAATTATTTGTGGAAAGCCTGGAAAATACCCCATAGCTATTTCTGAATTGTTTCAAATCATACTTCACATTTTTCTGAGGCAACATAAATGGCACCATCACTGTGGAGCCCCCATGCTGCTTCCCTGCCAGCTCTGAGAGTCTGATGAGTGGGTGCTGAGGGAGAAAGGCAAACAGTTTGTTTGATGGGTAAAGAGCCAACAGCCTGGTGCAGCCAGAGGGATCCTACCTGATAACATGTAGTCATAAAGCTAAATATCAAATAGACTTTGCATGATCAAAATTGTGTTGAATAAATTGTTTAGAAATGTGATTATATATTACCTTCCAGGTACAGTAAAATATTATATTTGTGTTTTCTGCAGTGTGGAGGCCACGTGTTTTAAGATGTGCTTTGCTTTTACATCTTTGGGGTTACCTCGTCCCCTCTCACGGCAGCCTATTCATATTTCTCCTCTTCCCTCTTGTTCAATGTAATAGGCTTGGTTTACCATTGAAATTGTCAAGAATGACCCCGCTGTCGACTTGTTTGAGTAACCAAAAAGATGTCGGCAGGACTGATGGACAATCACAAGAGTTCTGCTAAGATGTTAAAATGTCACGCTCCAACAAAATTGCCTCTGAAGGCAATTTTGTGTGAGTGCAAAACTGTCTGTGGCTAGAATTTTAAACGCTGTTCATAACACACTTCTGTGCACAATGTTGTTTTTCCTGTTAAGAAAATGATAATTAATGACTTTGAATAATTTAGCGTTCATTTTAAGAAATTTGAATTACGCTGTAACAGGATGCTGTTTTCTGCAGAGCCAGCTGATATCATTTTCTTCTTCTCTGAAAGGCATGATGGAAGTTTCCTCTGCCCTCCATCCTCCAGTTAAAGTCTTGAACTGTTTTTATTTCTTTCTTTTTTCCTACTCTGTGTGCCTTCACTTTCTTTAATGCCTCAGAATGAGATGAAAGCCCAGTGCAATTAGGCTTCTTATCGTTTTAATTAAGAAAGCCATTCGGCCATATCTGCCTCCGACGCCATAACACATAATGGCAGAGTCTCTGATGCCTGAAGTAGTGTTTGTGTGCGTATGTGTGTGTCTATGCATGTACCATGTGTGCACATACAGTATGTATGTGTGCAAGCTTGTGTGTATGTGTGCGTCCTTGTAACACAGTTCCCAACAATCTCTCTCCCGCCCTTCTTTCCTCTCTTATCAGTCTGTGTCCTCCAATCACTATTCCCACTTGTGACTCTCTCCAAACATGCCGGTCTTTCCCTCGTTATTTCCTCCTCCTCAAAGAGACAAGGTTAAAGACTCCTGTATAAGTACTTCAAACTCAATTTAAGTATGTTGTCTGAGTGTTTCCTTTCAACCCTATTGTCAAACATTGCCTCATTAATGCTGTTTCCGTCCCCTTTACGCTTAAACATTTGCAGGCAACTGGACAAATTTGATGGTAATTGTATTCGTTTCAGATCAAGCATACACACACACGGGACATACTATAAACTGCTATTTCCCCGATCTCTATATGCATAAAATGAGAGAGAGCTTCATAGCTGTAACCAAATTATTCCTACGGTTTGTCCCCCCCCCCCCCCCCCCCAATCCAGAGGAGGGGAATGGGGGAAACTGTGACTACTGTTAGTGATGTTAACACCCAACCAAGCTTCTCCACTCCCTCCCTCTGCTCTCCCTCCCTTTCCCTCTCCTCCCCTGTTACCCCGGCCTATCAGTGCGGAGCAGTGGTCTGTGAAGAAATTCCCAATATCTAAATTTACACACTGTATCAATCTTGTTTAATAGACTGGAAAGCTTATAGCCGCCGTTGAAAGCCGGCAGAGAGGGCAGCAGTGATAAATTGTCGGTGTGCAGGCGACAGCCGCCCGTGATGTATAATGAAATATTTATGATTTATCCCAGCTAATAAACTGAAATGAAGTGCGTGATGTATGGGAACAGATGGGCCCTCTATTGATGCTGAAGCAGAGAGGCAAGAGGGGGAAGAAGAGACGGTGAAGATAGGTGGAGGGAAGGAAACGCGAGATGTGATGAGAGATGCTCCAGAGATAGTGAGAAAAAAATGGAGGGCAAGGATGGAACAAAAGAAAATAATAAAAAAAAAAAAAACATAGTGTGTGTTTGGCTGACACTGAGAAAGTGGACAAAAATGTAAGATAGATAGATGCATACGGGGGTTAGACTAGAGAATGTGAAATGAGATTAAATGATGAAGTAGAGGACTGACGGAAGATGGCAGTAAACACAGACCACCATCAACATATAATTGTTCTCCTAACATGCTTCATTGTGTTGATTCAAAGTGAGGCAGGGCCAGTCCTTTCTGTTAATGATTCCATATTTCAGGTGTGGGCTTCTTCCTGCTGTAGTGTCTGCAAACACGCACAGCTTAACCTGGTGGAAATGCTCCGCAGGGCCGTATCCAGGATTTTTTTAAATGCTGAGGGAATGAGTGCAAAGTCTCCTCCGTGCAGCCCCAACCCTCATAATTCATAAAGGAATAGTCCAACATTTTGGGAAATACATTACTTAGGTGAGATAATATTTTATTAACAATAGTATTTTACATTAATTTATTGCATTCATATATTAATTGAATTAATAAATGATATATACAGTATATATTTATTTAAATGTCATCTCCCTGCACAATGGTCTTAATGTTTCTCCACAATGGCAGGTATTGAATTCTCGGGGGTAAATTATTTATTATTTATTTTCATTTATTTTAAATTATTGTTCGGTATAAAAAAGGAAACGGTATGTCTGAAGAGGGTCTGTAACCAAAATATTGTTTCTATAATTAAATAAATGTGCAGATTTTAAGATGTTTTATTTGCAGTATAATATACATGTAGAAAAATTATAGAGAATATATTAATAAAAGAAAATATCACAATTAGCCTTAAAAGTTAAAAACTCATGTTATTTGTGTGCAGTTGTGGAATATAACTTCCTCCTCATCTATTCAGCAGATAAATTGTCCTCAGTTGTGTTGTAGCTACAGCCGCGGCCCCCATCCCTGACCTTTGTTGACCTCTCAGTCCACCCACATTCAACCCTCCAACCTTAACTACACTGTCCGCTTAACCTCATCACAGCATCACACACACACACACACACACACACCTATTCCCTCCTCGGTCTCAGC
>NW_022280036.1:12016375-12051742 GCF_004355925.1 Anarrhichthys ocellatus | reverse complement strand
GTGTGTGTGTGTGTGTGTGTGTGTGTGTGTGTGTGTGTGTGTCGGTCGGTCACGGCTGTGGGCCCCATATGGTGTGGGGGTTTTAGATCCTACTGCTGTGGCCTGCTGGTCCAGCATGGTGGCTTACTACTGCTGCTTGTGACCCAGGTTAACACACACACACTCTTACACACACACACACAGTGTTTGCAGCCAGGGGTGCAGCCAGCGGACAGGCAGTGCCAGCACACGGTCCACTGCTGAGGCCAGGGTGCAGGGCAGAGAGAGAGAGGGAGATAAAATGAGACATAAACAAGTAGATGGATGCTCACTCTTCAGTGCCCTGGCTTCAGCTGTCAGTCTGCATCTCTATCACACCCTCTGCGCCCCGCACTGCCTTGGACTTGGACACACACACACACGCGCGCGCACACAGGCACACTGGCCGGGAGAAATTGGTGACACGAGCGAGCCCCATTACAGAGATGTGTATGTATGCACATATACTCGCTCACACTTTACTCACTGAGTCAGAGAGACGGAGACATCTGCTGAAAGGAGTGTTTGATGGCAGCGGCATGAGTCATTATGCTCACTCGCAGCACAAGCATGCACACAGGAACACACACTCACGCACACACTCGGGCACAAACAAACAAACAAACTAGGTTAGAAGATAATAGAAAAGCTCCAGGCTTCAAGACTTGACGTAACAACCGTGCACTCCGAAGCGAAAAAATAAAACACTTTTAATTATCCCGGCCTTCTGTTTTTCTTTTTATTCTTTCTTTCTTTTTTTTTAATTTCATCTCAGTGATTATATTGTTTTGTGCGAGAAGGGAATTGTCTGTGTCTGGAAGGCGAATTGGGGATATTAGGGAGGAGAGCTGCAGAGTGTATGAAGGACATTTCTTTTCTTATCTCGACTACTCTGCCACAGGGCTAGCCTTTGTTTTGCAATTGTTTTCCTTCTTTTTTTTTTTCTTTATTGTTGCATATGTGTGCGTGTGCATATTCCCATCCTTGTGTGCACATTGATCAGTGTTCTTGTCGTGGTGAATGCCTGTCTGTGTTTATCTTCCTCTCTGCAGTAAACAATCGTCAGTGTATTAACATCAGTGTTTATTGCAGGGAGCACATGGCACCCTACACCATCCCCACAGGCCTGGTGCTGGTGGAGGAGGTGCCAAGGAATCAGATGGGCAAGGTCAACAAGAAGGACCTCCTGCGACACTTCTTCCTGTGACTGGATCTCCTCAATATGTATTGTCAACATAGATGTTCCTGGTGAAGAACTGCAGATGTACGCCACTTCCCGGCTGTCCTTAGATCAGACAAGTATACCGAGGAAATACGATGTAATGGAAAAAAACACCTCATGGAAAATGACTTGACCTCTGAGGTAACTTAATCACAACTATGAACACGGCTACAAAGGTAATTCTATTACATTGATTGCCACTTATGTCAAGCGTTGTTTATCAGTCACTGTGCAAGAGAGGTCTGGAAATCATCTCTTTGATATGTGATTTATTGAGGCAGTATGAGGACACAAATGTCTGCATCGCAACTAGTCCAAATTATCTGAAGTGGCATCGAAGACAGATGGTGGTGGTCAAATTGGTTAAGATTTACACAAACAAATATGGATGTGACAGACGTATAATATCTAAGACGTTGTCAAGTACTGTTGATTGGTATGCAACCTAAAATGACCCACTTTTGTAGGGTTTGTAATCGTAGTGATGTCTCAGTTCCATCATACAATACTGTGTGAACTCTAAGTAGGTTGAGTATGTAGTGACTTCACATTGGAGACATGACAAAAGTATGCTCAAAACGGTTGTTATGCAGACTTTATGGACACTGTTGTCCCTCAATGGAATGGACAAAGGAAATGCAGATGGTAGTGAGACAGTTCTTGGAAAACTAAATAATAGGCATAAAATCTTTGGAAAAAACATTTTGCGTTCTCTCTGTGAAGTTCATTTGACTGTGGCACTATTGGTGCAGTTTCTTAGTTTCTTGATTTCTTGTATACTAACTGCAAAAATAGTGCACGATAAAGATTAATATATATATATAGTGCATTAGTATGTAGTATAGAAATGTGATATACTTACATCAAAGTCAGTATACCCGTTTATGAAATGTCTGCACCCAGAGGAGCTGTTCAATCTGCCGCCTTCATGTTCGACACTGATACCGATATGGCAACCTCGACTATCTACCGATACCAATCCAATACGGCCTCTCCCCCTCTTTTAAACAACTAAGCTGTTCATGATACATTCGTATGGATGCACTTTGCCTAACCTAGCCATCTAAAAAAAGCATCATGCTTAAACTGTGAAAGAAATATTCTTCTCTTATTTAAACGTTTAGCAGCATTTTGGATTAGTCGGCACCATTCAAACATTCAAAATGATATTTAAAGTGCACTTTTCTGTAAAAGACAGAAGTGTAGTGCAAAATACTTGATATAACTCAACACTCAATATGGCCTATACCTCAATGACATTTATTGACATATAGTTGAGGCAAGTGGATCGTATCAGATTATACTCATTTTTTCTGGTATCCGATTCAGTGATTTTGGAGGGATCCCAATACTGAGCATTGGATCGGCGTGTCCTTTCCATCAACCAGATGTTCAACTGTTCTAATACAATTTGCTAGAACGCAGCGGTACCTATTGGTGAAGACTGCTTTCAGCACTCATTTTGGTGTATTCTGATATTATTGGTGAAAATGGTTTGATCTGAGAATACTAATGGACACATTATGTGGTAGAGCGGTGTGACCAGAATCAAAAAGAGCATTCTTAATTAAATTGCACTAAACAAAATAGAAGACAATGTGGTGGTAGAGAGGAGACATAATGAACTCTGAAATGTGATCAGTGATAAAACACTGTTGGTGTGAGCATTGTACACACGCTGGTGCACTTGAAATGACATAATGTTTATCTGAAAAGTAAACAAAAATGTACAAAATAGAAATGAGAAAGTGTTTTGGACTTATTTTTGTCTGCTACTTTTTCAATGAACTACAGTGTAGTCACATTTGTTTTGTGTGTGTGTGTGTGTGTGTCTCTGTGCAGCTGTGGTTACACAGGTGTGATGAGAGCCTGAAGGCGGATTCTCTAGCAAGGCACAACACCACAGCTGGACGCCCCGCACTCCATCTGACTAACCCTCTCGCTCTGCTCGCCTCTCATCCTTTCTCATCACCATTTCTCCAACACTTCACCTCTTCTGTCTTCATCACAAGCCAAAACAGATTGCAGTAGCACCGGGACCAACTTGACTGTGAAGACTCCTTTTGAATGAGCCCTGGCGCGCTGCCAGAATAGGCAGAGTGTGTGTGAGGAGACGTAAAGAAAAGGCACAGAGACGAGCAAACACATGAAGTGGAACTGTGAGAAATTGAAGCCTTAACAAGAGCTGGCTCAAGAGAGTTGATAGAAGAGAGGTGGATGACAGGGATGAAGATGTAGAAGGAAGTCAGTGTAGGATATTGAGCGAGATGAAATAGATAAAGAAGAAAGGCACTAACATACGGTTGAGATAAACAGTCGTGATGAACAGCCAGAGCGCTGGAGATGGAAAGAAACACAAGTGCTGCAACCCCCAGCCGATGCAACCTCCTGTCCGCACACACACACACACACACACACACACACATACACACACTTGTCCGCCCACAGTCACCAGAGACCTGATTAAGAGAGCAGAGCTATCGATCTGTGGGCTGGCAGGCTAGGATGGATGAGCAAGCAGGGCTGCAAGAGCACCAGAGGACAGCTTCAGTGCCCCCAAATCCCCCCGCCGCCCCACCCAACCACCCACGCCAGACCTGGGAGTCGGCCAGGACCACGGGCAGGAGGGCTGGGGCGGCCACGCCGAGGCTGCAGCTAGCAGCAGTGGGTCAAAATGAAAACTGAAGAGCGTAGAGATGGTGTGCAGTAATAGATACACTTTACTGTAGGTATGTGTGTGTGTGTGTGTGTGTGTGTGTGTGTGTGTGTGGTTAGGGGGGGCGGGGCACACTAAGGACGGGTTTCAGTGCCTCCCTGGTGCACAAAAGGGGGGAAGGGAAGCTAGTAGATATTCCCTGGACTCAAGCTTGATGGAGTACTCGTGCCCTTGAACTTCATCCACCTCCCTTTCTCAAACACACACACACACACACACTGTCAAACAGTCCCGTCCTGTGTTTGCTGGAGCATGGTGAGGGAGGTTGTCTGCAGATGGCTGCTTATTGGGCCCCAGGGTCCGGGAGGCTGGGTTATGGGGGACACTGGTGAGGTTGTTTATGTGTTCGAGACACTTAGAGAGATTGGGTAGAATGGCAAAGGTTTAAAAATAGTAGGCAATGTTGTAAGAAGATGACGGGAGAGTTTACGTTGTCATGTTGTTTTGGTGTTTTTTTACTTAGTCACAGTTTCACTTTTAATATTAGTCTGCCTGCAAAATAATATTTATTTACTTTCCTAGATGAGTGTATCTATCTTTTCAGACGATGGACACATTAGGTTATAGCAGGAGCCAGCTGGCGTCACAAGCTAACAACAGATTGAAACAGTATTAGATTTCAAAGTGAAATTTTTTTTGTATTACATCCAGCACACTGATTGAATGCCAGCTCATTCAATCATTGATTCATTTTCTCAACCCGCTTCTCAGCATCATATCCCAGCATACACCTGGTTGAAGGCAGACAGAAAAGCTTGACAGCATGCAATTTTGTCACAGGGCCGACCGAGACCTACGTACAATCAATCAAGTTGTTGTGAACAGAACAAAGGACACAAGGACAAGTATGAACTATCTATATCGATATTTTCTAAAGAAAAGTTACAAAGGGCTTCAGAATAAGCAACTGAACACCAGCTGATCCCCAGTGGTTTAACCTCCAGAGTGTGTCGGTACACGATGGCATCACGGTTGTGTGTGGTTACAGGTGCAACAGGACCCGTCTGACCACACCCAGCAGTGATGCTGCTGAAAAACAATGACATTTTAGGGAAATACTTATTCGCTTTCTTACCAAGAGTTGGATGGGATTGATATTGATCTTCTCATGTAACTCTCAGGAAGAAAGCGAATAAGAGAGAGTTTTAGGTTACTATATGGGCACAACAGTTCAGAAATGTAAACGTCATATTTAAACGTCACAAAGCAGCCAATGCAGAGAGGTCAACACTGTGGTATTATGCTCCTTGTACTCTGAGGATTTGCACTTGTGCATACAGGACGTAGCTTTGAAGCTCATCCTCTGTCACTCTGACTCCACAGAGGTCTCGCTCTGCCCGTCATTCTGCTGCAAACATGAAAGCCATCCATCATATAGGATTCCGGAGGAGAAAGAAGTTCCTCCCTGTTCTCTGTGAACACCGACTGCATAATAAACAGGTCAGACTGAAGTAATGAGCCACAGACACACCAGTGGCCTCTGCATTTGTGGCAGCACTTACACACTGCTGCTGTGTTGTACATTGCAGTCACAAACAGAAAATCAGGCTTCAATTATACAGTCAAACATTACCATGTGCACTCTTTTGACAATCACAAAAGGCTTCGGGCCTGCAGCTACTTGATCAACATGACAGGCTTTATGGATGTAAGTGGGTAGAGAGAGGAGTGATGGGAGGATGACAGGCAAGGCTCTTCAGCCCCAGGGACACCCTGAGTATACAATACACACACACACAAACACACATCAGTGAATCCAGAACCCCACCAGGTCTGTGTGGGAGCGTAACCGATGCTTGTAGTGGCAGGTTGTTGTTTACATGGATCTCATGTTTATTCTAAAGCTACTTACACCTCACTGGCTCAGCCTCAGGCTTCGTTCCTGTGAAACTCCCGCTGACTCGCTCTCTGTTTTCTCATTGCCTTTTTCTCTGTTGACCTTTTTCCCCTCTCTCTCTCTCTCTATCTCTCTCTCTCTTTCCCTCTTTCCCCCTCTTTCTTTTCCTGTCTGTCCCTCTGTTAGTTATATTTTTCTCATTTTCTGTGATGTTCCAAAACATGTTTTTAAAATGAAGGTGATGACGAATCAAGCTATCCTGCATATTTACTCTGCAGCACTACCTCTGTGTCCAGTGGTGGAAAGTAAATAAGTTCAGTTTTACTCGGTTTACTTACTAATTAAGTACAACTTTAAGGTATAATCAGACAGACAGTATGAGAAAAAGAATGTTTGTTTTTTTAACATTACGCATGTGAGCATCTTCTAGTACAAACCCAAAAGACAAGTATGAACATGAAAACGAGAATGACATGTCCCCTTTAAAAAAATGGTCTTTAAGACTTGACTGTCTGTGTCTTTGCACACGATCACAGCTAAACAACTTTTTGTGGGGAACAAAAACTGAAAAATACATAATCAATAGTGAATTATCATGTTCTTGCTCTCATAACTCGGCCCACTCAACAATGGGGAGAGACAAGGTCATGAGAGAATAAATAGCAGGCAGACTAACTAATGATCTATCATCCTGGACAAGCGGCTGCACCCGAGAGCGAGCTGGCTGACAAGATCATTAATAAAAGCTGCTAGGAGAGTGATCGATCAGCTTGATGGATGATCAGAGCCACAAATACTATAAAACACCTGGATGTCAAGCCTCGTCTCTTTGAAGATAAGGGGGGGGGGGGGCTTAAAAAAATCCAGAGAGGCCAACAGGGAGTCGTCAGCGGGGATCAAACCCTGACGCTCAACCTCCGTACTGCTCACAGTATATCTCTGTGTTTGATGCAGCCAGTGTGTGTTGTGGTCCACAGAAGCTCAGTGTGAGCGCATCAGTGTAATTTGAGGTAGATCAGGGAGTCAGCAGGTGTCGTGCTGTACAGCCTGCTGCAGCGGTCCGCCGTGGTGTAATGGGAGGTATTTATTATTGACGTGCTCCCCTCACACCATTACTGAGCTCTGTGGTGGTAATCTGTGTCTCCACTACGTATCTCCACTCCCTCCTCCATCTCTCCTCTTTCTCCCTGCTCTATCTGTAGTATCTGCCAGTGTGTTACAGTGTCTCTTTTTGTCATCTACACACACACACACACACACACACACACACACACACCTTACTCAGCAGTTCATCTTGATTCCTAATCTTTTCAGTGAGAGAGAGAGAATGAGTTCAGAAGGAGTGTAGTCTCCTCGCATGGCTGCGTGTATCAATATCTGTACATTGATCTGGCCGCGCCTCTCCTCCCCTATTCGTCCAAATATAGATTGGTTTTCCCAGCAGGTATCTGTGCCTAGAATCTGACTGATGGGCGGAGAGTGTAAGGGAGGGTGTATTGAACCAAGGTGTCCCACATGCCACTAGAGTGTGTTAGACCGCTAAGCAAAAAGCAGCGGGAGGAGGAAAGGAGGGGGCAAGGTTACACTTCATACAAGTCAAACAGACACTGGAGTGGCACTCTTATCAGTTTCTGAATCGATGCGGTGGCAAAGATAAAGGTGTGTATGGTTCCAACTTTCATTTCTAACTGCCCCATTGTCGCTTTTAGACTCATCGATTAATTGTACGGTCTATAAAATAGTGAAAATGCTCATCACAATTGTTTTTTCCAACTTCCAAATAAAAAAACAGAAAAGCAGCAAATCCTCACACTTGATAAGCTGAAACAAAATTAAGTTTGACAATTTTGTTTGATAAATGATTCCAGTAGTTAATGGTTTATCGAAATTTACATCACTTGATTTTCTTTTGATCGATTAATGACTTATTGTTTCAGCACCAAAGGTGTGCAAACAGGATTTAGATAGGGTTTCCAACCCTTAAATGCATGGGCCTATTGCCAAACAGTACTACAGTATATACCTCGGGTCTTAAGAGACCTGATACTCAAGTAACACAGATTTAGCTACAAATTAAATAACCACTGCGTTAAACTTTACAGAACATCGTATTCACTTTTACAAAAGCCCCAAAATGTTTGTTGTTTTTGCCAATAATTCGTTTTTTTTTCTCAACAACTTTTAGATGCCAAAAAACGTTATTTTCAAAACGTGTTGATATATTTCAATGTCACGTGTTATGTTTTGTAAATATTTACAAATTTCAATATGTAACAGATAACCTACTCACTGTGTCATTGACTTGCAATGCACAAATTAGTCAGCACAGTAATCACAAATTACAGTCACAACAAAGAAACTCTTACAAAATATATGTAATATATATATATATGCATAAATATATAGTTTGTGGAAAAGCAAGAATTGGGTAAGGAGCAAACTATTTCAGTAATAATAATATGTATTCAGCTGTTGTGTTTTCTGTTAATAAATGAAAGCATGAACTTACTGGATAAACTCTATACATTAAATAAGAAAAGGTCGTAATCTGATTTAGGATGGCGTGTGTGAGGGTTAAGGAGATGTGTTATGTGTGAATGCATTTCGTCCGTATGTGTCTGTGCTGTTGCCATCAGTGCCTGACCATAAAGCAGAGGACCCCAGGCCGTGGGATAGCCCAGCTCGTGGCTCCTTGTGTAATTACAAAGCTGACATTTAAACAGCAGCAGCCATATTTCACTCTCGCAAGCGCTGGACGCAGAGTGGTCTACGGATGGAGTAAAAGTTTTCAACAAAAAAAAGAAAAGAGAGACAGGAAAAAATCAATAAGAGATAGAATGCATTCTAATGCCTTGTTAATGGACCCGCATATTAATTATTCAACGGTGGCCATTTTGTCTGCTCATTAAAGTGGCAGCTGGGAGGAGAAATGTTCTGCATTACTCTGCCCTGCTCTGCTCGTGGCAGCGTTATTACCACATTCTCAGTTTGTGCTGCTTATCCTCCCATAACATTGATTTGGATCTGTTGGTTTGACACACGTCCATATTGTGTCTGTGTCACTCGGCCCGGTGCGCGGTTTCTATAAGAGACGTTATCTCTGTCACATCCAGCAGATTTTTATTTAAAGGTCAAATGCACCATGAAATGTCATCTGTAACGTAATCAAAATAGTTCCCCTCAGTCGTGTCATGTCAATCATTTTGGGGGAATGTTGGAAATCATTACGCACGATGCAGAATGAGGCAAAGAGTGGATATAAAAACTGTCAATTACATCATCTGAGAACACCAGCTCTGTGCCGTGGCTCAAAGCTGCCTCTGAGAAGTGATCACATGACTGCATACAGGCAAGTTGATCTGAATATCCTGGAAAAAACGTTGATATTGACAATATGTTAATAAAGTAGATAATCTATGTATGTTCCTTGAAACGCTGTGAAATAAAGCCAAAGATTTGTTTCTATTTTAAATAATGTTTTAAAGTAAATCTTTTATTATTTCATTGAATGGCATAATCTATTGTATTTAGTACACCACAGTATAGTGGCATAGTATATAGTGACATATGCTGATTTAAAAGCTGCTGCAAACAAGATTCATTCTCTCCATGCTTGATGTGTCACTTGTGAGTGAAACTTCAGTAAAAGTACAAGGAAATTCAAACAGAGTTTTGCATGACGATTTGCAGCGATCGTGTGTTATTATGGTATTGAAAAAGCCATTAATCCAGGACGGGCCGGTAGTGTTGAGGATGAGTTTGAAGGCTACTATTGGCAGGGCCGGCCAGTAGTTAGGCGATGTATGTGAGGTGGAGGCTGTGAGACAGGGGAGAATTAAAATTCCTCCTTGGCCTGCTGTCAACCTGCGTCTGCTGACTGCTCAGAGGAGCTGCTGCGTGACGGGATTCCTAATGACACTGCAGCAGAGCCATTGCCACAAATTGCTTTGACTTGATTTATTTCTCCTTTTACACCCCTCCATTCACCACCACCTCCACCACCCAGCTACCCACCACAGCTCCTCCTCCTTCCTCCTCTCTCTCTCTCTGTCCCTCTGTCTATCTCTCTCTCTCTCTCTCTCTCTCTGTCCCTCTGTCTATCTGTCTCTCTCTCTCTCTCTCTCTCTCTGTCCCTCTGTCTATCTGTCTCTCTGTCTTCAGAGACACACACACACTGTGTGCACATGGGGTACCATATCCTCTTCAGCACCACGCCAGTGGCACGGAACATCTGTCTCTAGGTCCCCCTGCCACACAGTGTTAGAGTCAGGGTAGGTCGCTCACTCGACTGGCCAGTCTGGAAAGGCCTGTGGGCAGAGCAGTGCAGGACTGGCTCGCATATGAGGGCGTCCAGGCGGAAACTTGTCCCCAGGTCCATCCTGCTTTCCCTGCCTCATGCCATTTGTATCCGTGTGTGTCTGTGTTTGTGTGGAGATTTTGTAAGCATAGACAGAGATTTTATAGGTCAGGGGGCACTAAGGCATCAAAAACAACTAAAGGCTGCTTCTATGTGTCCTCTCGCACCGTCCGTCTTTTGCTGAGCGTCTCCCTGATGCCGGTGTCTTTCTGTTTGACTTTGTGAAATTTGTGTTTGCCACGCACAAACCTTGCGTGTGTGCTTCTCGTTCTTGCAGAAGTGCATAACTAGCAGCGATGCATCCCCGTGCTCAGTCGCTGTTTGGCCAGTTTTAATCTCCTTACATTTAGACTGTTTAAATAGTCTCAGTTCAGTTAAGTTGCTATTTACCTAACCAAAGTGGAATGCTATCAGAGGCAGCAGACAGTAGTGTGCCAGTCACACAGCAGATAGCTCCTTCATGCAGCGACAGCCCAGATAAGGGGGAATGGGGGGGAAAGTACTGTTTAATCAAATAGTGGAGGGAATAGGGAATGAGCGCAAGGAGCGTGGACTAGCTTGTCCTTGCTGTGCACAAATCCAAGTGTATAAAGTTCTATTTAAAGGCACAGTGAGTAAGTTTTTCCTGAAAGACAGTTGTTAGATTCATACAAAAACAATCCCTCTCAATCATCCCTTTGTAGTGGTGTTTTTTCTCTTTCCTTTTCATTTTGCTGTGTTCAGGACGTTTCCGGGCTTCAACCTTAATACAAACGTAGCCAGATCGTCGGACACCGCGCCGAAAAAATAAATATAGCAATGCCAAACGCCAAGCAGACAAAGCTCATTCCAAAATGAGGGTGAATCTGTGGTTGGCTTTTTTTCTTACTGCCGAGCACCCGAACCTTTTGTTGAGCCGGAGAGGTGAGGCCAACTTGCAATGTTGTGGTTACAAACCGCAACTTACAAATCCTATTTATTGTTCCAGTGAAACGAAAGTTAGAGCGTCTTTACTGTGATGTATCCCCCAGTAAAACAGAATATTTGAACAGTGTACAGTTAGAAGAGGGATTTAATTCAAATCCTCTGTATTTGATTTGTCTGCTAAAAAGTGGGCAGGCTTAGAACGTAGCGCAATTATGTTTTATAAGAAGAAAGATGATTGAATTTTGATATAAATATACAAAGAAATACATTTTTTAGCAGTTAATATAGGAAACTCTGTAAACAGGAAGTCTCATGCAGTCTAGAGTAAGAGTGAAATATCTGATTCTGCTAACCTAACCTATTTTGCTAGCGGTTGACATTAGTCTGACGTTTTGTAATTTGAGGTTATTTTTGTGAAGGTTTTGACCAAGTGTCAGGTCATATATCTTACCAATATTTCATATAGTTATTTTTTTAACTTTTCACTCTGAACATGTCATGCACAGTATTAGCAAGCTAATGTTGGCTTGGTCAGTTGGTTCAATTAACTACATGGGTTAGTGGGTGTCAATCAGTAGGCCAACAACTCACCTCATGTGAGCGCTAGTTAGTTTGTTTGTGTGGTGCAACCGATTTAAATTAAGTGATGCGTAAATCTTCACTTAGTAAACACTTAAGTTATAACCAAGCCAAGTTTGAACTTATAAAGAGCGAGTGAAAAAAGCTACTGAGACATTTTGATTCTACTCTCTGTCTTCTTCTTGAATTTCTCCCACTTTTTCTCCCCCAATCACTGCATTTCGAGTTCTATATCTGTCTCTCTCTTTCCATATCCATCCATCTTTTTCCTTGCTCTTTTGAGGAGGTGGGGCATTTATCATCTTTATGCCTGGAGGTTTGAGGGCCATGCATTGGCCTGATAGATGGGCCAGCCACTGATGTGCAGCCACCTCAGGAGACACAAACCAGACAGCTATTTAGTAGCTGAACAAGACACATTGCTTTTCTTTTATTGTTTTCAAACTGCAAAGATGTGTGTGTGTAGGGGTGTGTTTGGGTGGTTTGAAGGAGGTTTAAGAGGAGGAGGAGGAAGGAAAAAAAACAAAACAACAGATGCTCCCTGGCTGTCCAGAAAAATGTAGCAACTGTGGACAAGATGGGCTATTATCCATCTTGTGTATCACTATGTTGTTGACAAATCAATGGCTCTGACAGTGATGACTCTGTGTTACAGCAAACATAAAGCACTCAGACATTCTCCCTGCCTGCTATGGAGACTGCAGCAAGGGAGCACTTGGGGCAAGGGTACTCATAGCCAGGAGGCGTGTGTGTGTGTGTGTGTGTGTGTGTGTGTGTGTGTGTGTGTGTGTGAGATTGTGTTAGTTCGTGCCAGGGAGAGTTTTCATTTAGCGTATATATGTGTTTTGTCCTTGCGTGCAGGTGTGGGTGTGAAAACTTTATGTAGACACACAAGGCTTGCTCATGAAATCTCCATGCCATTGATCACATTTTATGAATCAAACATATTATTGCTGAGGCTAAAGTTTTAATATTAATTAGAAATACCTTTAAGATCCGGACATCGTCCCAGTTTCTGGAAGCACTGAAGGCAGCACAGTACTCTAATACTTTAACAAAAATCCCTCCTTTCACAAGCAGCCTGCAGAGGCTAAAATGTGAGACTTGACCTGCTCCTGCTTAAAGCTGCTCAGCATTAATATCCTGCAGACTAGAAATCTTCAGACAGGGTCGTAACCCGGCTCAATAAGGAACCACAGCTGCCGCCTGTAGGTGGACGTACTACAGAACTATAATCCATTCATGCAGACAAAATGTACAGTACATGGGATTTATGGTTAACATACAACATGCGTGCAGAGACAGGGAGGCGGTGCGCTCCAGTCGGCACGTATAGAGATATCATCTTTGTGTGGAAACTGGGAGTCGGAGATGGGGGCCATGGGATGTAATGAGATGGCCGAGACTCGCATCGTGAGTCAGAGATAGGACTCCGAGTTTGATTGACAGGTAGTCTCAAAGCCCCCTGTGGCAAGTGCCAGGGGCAGGTCACTGGGGCGAGAGCAGCGTTACCCATACAGATATAAACGCTTGACTGCTGTTATTGGCATGTGGGCCTCTCGTTGCTCAGGACACATGAGCCCAATGGTTGATTTTTCAGGGACAGTTCACATTGGTGCGCAGAAAAACTGTAGCATGGCTGTTTTTAATCTGTTGTCCCTGTTTAGATACAAAGGCTCCATAGAAACTAAATGTATTACTCAAAGCTATTAAATTGTCTTAGTTACATGAAATGAACACAGTAAAAAATAGCAAACAGTGTACAAAGAAATGTATACAGACATGAAGTACAGCCGAGCCCAAAAGAAGAAATGACAAAGAAAACCACATTGTAGTTATAGTTCATGAATCCCTGCATCATGTAAGCAAATGGCATCATACTACTTGAAATAAAAAACATTTTAAATATTTTATAAAAAAAATGTAACACCACCTTTTATTGGAATAAAATGCCAAAATAGCAGAAAATGATGAGTGAAAAACCATTTGACTGTTTTAGATTTATAATAACAATGTAGAAATGCTTGATTGACTCACATTACAACAATAAGTGATGTTATCCAGCCAAGCAGATAGACTTTGTATTCATTTGTCCAGGTTTTTAGATTTTTGCCTCCATCGTAAAAATGAATGGAATTTGTTTGTCGTTCAAAACACATTACATTTCATAGAGCTAAACATCTGTTTTTTTCCAGAAAACAAATACTCTGCAGGGATCGCTTAACAACACTTACTGCTGTTCTATTTCCAGAATCCTCTAAGAATCTTCTAACCATCTATATAACAACAAAATTATTCTAACCCAAAATATACACTATTGAAAAGAAAATAGTATATGTACCAATACTGTATAACTGAAGACAACATTTTTCATATTGGTTCATGTTGTTATACAAATTGAGTAAAGAATAACTCCTCATTTGCGGCTAAAATCCTTATTTGGATTTGGAAAAAGACAAAAATGTTATTTTTTATTTATTTAAGGAACTTGGCATATTATGAAGGATTTTTGAAATGCCTTCAGAACAGAATTAAATGTTGATGAACAACCTTTTTTGAAAGATCGAAACTCAGATGAGCTCTCTGACTCAAATATAATACATAAGCTAAGCGACGTCTCTGAACTAACATGGACACTGTTGCCAACATGCTGTTGTTCAATCATAGTTTTTTAATGTCGTGAGCACCAGGAATTAAAGAGGCTCCAAAATCTATTGTGATGTTAAGTGAGCAGAGAGCGGCAGGGGGACAAAATCATGCCAGAAGTAAAAGCCCTGTGAGTTTAATGCTCGACTCAACTGAGCGCCGCCTCTGATGTTTTCCACGCAGAGACGGAGAGAGGAGAGCAGCAGGGAGAGAGGACAGGGGGAGCTGGAGGGGTTAAAAGGGAACAACATCAGGCAAGAAGACAAGTGTCGACAGCGACAGGAAAAAGACGGAGGCTGCCCATGTGCCTATGTCCCCTCCACCCGACCCCCCTCCCCTCCACCCCCCACCCCCCTCCACCGCAGACAAGCATATGTGGGCTGACAACATGACATTGCCAGTGAAGAGAGCGAGGGACAGAGAGAGAGCGAGAGGGAGGACCAGGAGCCCCGGTAGCCCTGACATCCCCCGACTCTGACAGCTGATGGAGGCAGATTAGGCTCATGCGCGCACACAACTGTCAACCACCTCCCACCCCACACCCGTCCCCATACACCCCTCGCCTCAATTCTACCCCCCCCCCATCCAAAAAGCCAGGCAGAGGCCTTCCTCCGCAGTTCTCCGCCTCTTAACTGCTTCTCCTCTCTCCATCTCTCCTCCCCCGGCCATGCAAAGAGCAGCACTGACTCCCAAACGCTCCTCTCCCTTTGCTCATTTTTCGACTACATACGTACACAAAACCGATGAGACAAACACACAGAAACGCACACTTCCACACACATTTCTTCCAGAGAAAGTGAGCATCAGGGTCTCAGCACTGAGGGGATACTGTTATATGCGTGGGTTTGCATCACACACAGCTCGAAGAATTTGTACTGATGCAATGTTTATGCTCCTGCTTAGCCAGCTATGACCCCGCCGTATCGATAACCAAGGTCTAACAACCAAATCAAGATGCAAGTCAGAAGCAACAATGTCGAGACTGGACTACCGAGAGCAAGTTCACGCAAGGTGACTGCCTATTACCGCTCACAGCAGATATCCATTACCCTAATGTCTGTAATCCCCATGACTCAGGTGCCCTCACACAGCCCGGACGCCTCCTGTGGGGTTACCTTGACGTATGAACACACTAAGCAGAAGGATTAGCTATTTATGTACCCATAATTTCACTGTGCATCAAGGTTGCTTCTTTTTGCACTAGTTTCTTATCTCACTGTGAATAATGAGGTCAATTTGTCTGGTTGGAAGTTATTGTTTGTGGTCTGAAAAAAAAAAAAAAAAAGAAAGAAAGAGCAGAAAGCTTTAGTGTGTGTGTGTGTGTGTGTGTGTGTAAGTGTAAGAAACAGAAAGCTCACATTCAACTATGTGACAGATAAGAGGGAAAGAAAGAGTTACTTTTGTGTGCGTGCGTGTGTGTGTGTGTGTGCGTGCGTGTGTGTGTACACTAGACATCCACCCTGGGACAGTATGCCATCGATTGAGCTGCAGGAAGAGGCCTATTATCTCCAGCCATGGTTCAAGCGGGGGAGTCAAGTGTGTCATACGTGTTGGCTCTAATTGGCAACCCACCACGGTGGAGGCTGACTGGGGCGAAGGCAGAGCTGCAGTAACCCAACCACCTCCCACTCTCAGACACTCACCTCGGGAAATGTTGCATTGGGCTGTTTCGAGGCTTTCCAGTCGCTGTTGTTTTCCCGCACTGTCAAAGACATTTACGGATATGTAAATCAGTTGAAGGCAGATACACGGTCAGAGACATTATAGAAAACAATTTCATTAGCTGACTATAATGCAGAGACTATTATCATCATTTTTGTATTTGGTGTATAGTTGCTGCATGACACAAAGGCTTTTGTGTCCGTGATGTTTTGCTGCCTCAAGTGTTGCATTGTGAGTCAGTCATCCTCAGGGTCATTATTTGTTCTATTCTTCAGACGGATCTCTTGTTAGACAAACCTTCACGTCTCATGTGTTTCCTGTCTGTCCGCTGCTCTCCAGCTGAATGCTTACCTGATGTAACACTGCCCTCTTCAGGTGTTTAGAGTCACAACGTCTGCTGCAAAAAGAAAATGTTGCCGTCAAAACCAAAGGCACAGAAAAAATACATGGATAGAAGTCAACAGTCGAAACTGACAAACTGATGCAAAGTAATGTCTTATTCACTCTCCCGTGATAAAAAATAACTACTTTCTAACTTTTTAGCTTTTTATTTATTCATTTGTTTAATTGGGTTGTTATTTTCCAAATACAAAAATATTTTTTGCCGTTTTGATTTTATGTAAATGAGACAATTTCATAGCTTCGAGTAATACATTTAGTTTCTATGAAGCCCTTTAACATCTGTACGGGGACAACAGACGATAAACACGGTTTCTCTGCTCGTCAATGCAAACTGTTCCTGAAAAATGCAACATTTACTGCAGGTCATTTAATATAGAAATGGAATATGACAGGACATGAGTGTATTTTAAAAGCATTAATGCACAAATTAAACAAAACTTTATTTGAACGTGTGATACCCGTCGTTCAACAAATTTGCAACGTTTTGCAAAACTGCAACTATGGCAAATGTTTTGGCAGCCGATCGATGAGTCACACTGATGATGACAGTTTCTACATTATACATGCAGAAATGATTTGAGTGCTTTGCAATGCTCTTCAAAAGGTGTGAGAGCTTTGGCCCAATTAGCCGCTTAGAGCCTGTAATACTTTGTTGGCACTGGAACTGACTTCCTGTCGAGGTGGCAAGCAGGCCAACAGAACCGTAGTAATAACCCTAAAATAAAGTAGGACATAAGTCGAGTTGCATTAGCTGTCCTGTAGAAGGGGTTTTCCAATATATTTTGTTATTGAACAAAATTATAAGACAAGCATGAAGTATTGAATTTTCAACACAAGGAATGGTTGAATTACTCGTTCCCAGACAAACATCAAGAGACACAAGCTGAAGCATCCACAAAGTGAAGCAACCCTTAAGGAGGAGAGTTGTCCTCATACTGCGAAAACTGAGAATTTTCCACATTAAGCTATGTTAGAAGAATCATAAATAATATTATCTAGATCTTATATTATTTGTTCTTTTTTTAAAGCAGATCAACTTATGACATTATGACTAATAATAGTGTATTTCCAGATGGTTCCCCAGTGTCCCTGTCATTGTGATATAGAGTGAAAAGTACAGGTTTCCTCTGCCCCCCTCCGATCATCAATAATTGTCTTACTGTCTCCCTGGTGAGCCAGACGGCTAGGTTGGGTTCCCTATTTCCTGATCAGTGGGGCTTCGAGCCACCTGAATGTTCAGAGGAGTATTGTGTGTATAGGGATCTGACTACAGCTTCAAGAGCACCGCAAGTCTTCTCAGCTATTATCGCCTCAGTGGGACCCTGCATCAAAAAGCCTTTGAAACTCAACATCTCATTTCGTCTTCTACTGGGTCAGAGAGTCCTCAGTAATTGTGGTGCAGTGCACAAATTCTGCTTTTGCACGTCGTCTTTCTTCCTATGTAATGAACATGTGTAGTTTGCAATATCCATAAATTGCAATGATATTGTCCAAACTGTAAAATACTTTGAATTGTTAACTGACTTGGCTAAAAAAAACTCTCACTCGCTGGATTAGGTCTTCCTTTCTTCCTGAATGACTTAAACTGCAGTACCAGAAGATGAGCTGTATTACTAGCAAGTACAGTGACCTAGAGAGCTCAAGGCATTGCAGCGCACCAATCCCGGTCAAATTTTAAATTAAGTTTATATACTGTGGAAGGTTTTATACAAGAGAAGACAAGAAAATAGTAAAGTCAAGTAAAACAAGTAACGTTACAAAAGTGCAAGCAAAGCAAAATTAACTTTGAGTATCAAAAGTAAATGTATTTATTATGCAGTATTTGTTGTTCCTATGTGTCATATTTTATAAACGACTATGTTTTGCTTGTCAAATCTTGATCTGATATTTTATCTGAATCTCCTCTTGCTTTTTTCCTGCATTCAGCCAAAGCCTGCTCCATTGTGATTGGTCAATAATACTCGAACTACAAACGGAAACCAGAACACCTCCGATACCAAAATATAGTCCTGCTGCCTACCGACTCTGCATGTGAATGCGGAATCTGTTTATAGATATTAAAGTACAAGTACCTTAAAATTGTACATAAGTACAGTATTAGAGTTACATTCCACCACTGAAGTTTTGTTTACATGAACAACTTGTTCTGCTGTTCCCAAGCGAACAAAAATGTAATGAATTGTATTTGATTCAATAATATAGCGATGTAAAACTAGCGATCAGGATATTTTAATGGTAGTTTCCATCATTGCTACACTTTTAGTTTTAATAGGCTGCTTCTCCCGCTGTAATCAATCAACTGATCTTTCTGAGTTACTGTGAGTTGTTGTTGCTGCCAGCAGTGAGCAGCAGAGCGCCGTCTCTGTCTCTGCAGGCAGGGTTTAAGAAAAGGTTTCAGTAATCTTTTAAACTTCAGCATCATCTTTGAAACTCGTTTTATTTACAAGACACACTCATGAATCCCTTTTACAGAAACACAGATGAAGACTAGCCAATGGGCGCGTTACATCCTTCCGGCACCACATGAAATGTGTGCATGTGCTCTGGCATGACTGTGTGTGTGTGTGTGTGTGTGTGTGTGTGTGTGTGTGTGTGCGCGTATGTGTGTGCGTGTGGTGAAAGAAGAGAAACATCAGGGCGCCTCCTGCCAACTGCCTCTGTCTGAAATGACAGAGACAGGTGCTGTAAAATCACCCCTTTATACCAGAACACACACTCATGGACACACAACACATGGACGCATGCCGACACCCACTCAGCACAGTCATCATGCCAATGCACTCAATTATTTCACTGCTCTAGTTTCTAACATGAGCGTTTCTAGACTGTAGTATCAACAGTATCTCATGCATTCATAACTCGGAGAGTTTTATTTGCGTGGCTGATTCCTTGTTTGTAACTGTGATGCCTAATGTTAGTCTTCACTGTTGGTTTTCAACATGAATAGGTGTCTGTGCCACAAGTAAAGGAGTGTATCTGAGAGGGACGCCAGCGTTGTTCGAAGTTGTTTACTTTCTAAAGATCCGTATCGACCTTTGACCTTCAGGACAGACTTGCTGATAGGGTGTCGAAAGTAGAACTTAGGAGATCTGACCGTCTCCTAATGCCAAACACATCTTTCCTGCAGGTTGAGAACATATAAAGCAAACTAACTTTCTCACTCTGTTTCTGGACAACAACCACCTCTTCTTGCAACGGAAGGTGGTCGACTAAAACACTCGTACGTCGTCACTCATGGCGGTGTTTCCGTCAAATTTCAAGCATCGCAGACGCGTCAATCTCTGCTTTGACATCGCCCATTGAGCACAATAGATCTTCATCGTCTGCTTTGACACGAGTGTTCAAAATAGCAGCAGATCAAAGAGTTCTGGCTGAATGTTGTGAATGCGTGAGGACACGACACAGACCGCTTCGGACAGCGAGGTTACGACATGAAGGTTGATCCGGACAAGACGGATTTAAGAAGAAAGCAAGTGCTTTAAGGCTTTAAACAAGACAGTGTGTTGTGGAGTGTAGTGAGGGCTGTAAACGAAATGTTTCAATTTCTGTTTTCCTCTCAGTGTGGCAGCAACCGATATCAAAAGACTTCTGTGTGGTCAAGGAGCAGTTGAATTGATTTTTGTGGCAATTTATTTCTAAGATTGACATCATTGGCAGTTTTTCAGATCGAACAAAAACTGTAAATGGTCGGTCGTGGTAGCTTAGCATGAGTGAAGATGGGAATTTGCTTTCAAATCTTTTCAGTAGAAATTCAAAAAAGTTGTGCTTTGGATGTGTTTGCGAGTTACAAAATAATGTTGTGTAAGGCTGAATGAGTCGATTGATTGATTAGTCGATAGACAGAAAATCGTTTTTTTAATTCATTCATTGTTTGATAAGTGAGTATTTCTTTACACAAATAAATATCAAACATACTCTGGTTTCAGCTTCTGTTTGTTCCCATTTCTGCTTTTCTGTTTGACATCATTGTAAACTGAAAACCTGTTTATAATTACATATTTTCTACTTTGTATGTGTCCGTATTTTACATATGTTCTTGTCTCTCTGTAAAGCACAATTCTTTTATAAAGTGTTACGGTTTACTTACTTTTAAATGGTGTAGACTGTTTCTGTCTACACCACCAACAGCTGCCCTGCTTCTCTCTGTCTCTCTCTCTCGCTCTCTCCGTCTCTCTCTCTCTCTCTCTCTCTCTCTCTCTCTGTCTCTTTCTTTCTCTCATCGGCCTGTGAGTGACAGCACATGTGCTGGGGTACATGGGAGGGCTGCTGGTGAAATTCTAACCCTTACCCCACGACTGTGATACATACCCCAGCTATGGACAGGGAGGAGCCGTGAGAGACAAACACCGGCAGAGGAAAAGAGGGAGAGAGAGAGAGACTGCAAGAGGATAGAGAGAAGGAAAGCGTGGGGAAGGTTTCAGGGTTGGAGAGTTTGGCCTTTTTTTGCCCAGTAGAGCCACTCAGGAGCCCAGTTCTTAGTGGAGGAGCATCAGATCTTTCAGTCACCAGAGGTCTGTTCATACTGAGCTTCTGAGTGCAGTACTGAGGATGGCTGTACGGATGTTGATATTGTGTGTGCTGGGAACTCTGCTTTGTCAGGTAAGAAAAATCTCTTCATAGCTGCTGTTAACTAAAAGGAACAAAATATGTACTTTTTGTGTTTGTATTCTGTGTTTTGCGGACAATATTATCTTCAGTTGTTGATTTAGTTTAACTCTTGACTCTAGAAAATAACTTGGAGCACAAGTGTCTGAGTAATAGAGTCTCCACTTTCTGATTGCTATGAAAAGGGCCACAACAGGTGATGAACCGATTGGCTAGGCTGCTGTAAAGGTATTCCACTTGCACTTGAGCTCTAGTGTGTACTACAAGCCCCCCCCAAGACTTCCTGCCCTTCAGAGTGTCATCTTGGTTGGAGCATAACCTATAGCTGCCCCACTCTTCAAATATACAGTTTATGTTTTTACCTGAGTGATGTTTTCAACAAAACAGCAATCGAGGCACTAAACTGGCTCTGCAATCAGCTGATCTAAACATTTCATCCTGGTTGGAAAGAGGGTGATGAAGTGTTTTGAGGAGGACGAGACCCCAGATGTGTACACAAGGCTCAGGGCATCATTAGTGGCCCCTGTCAACAGACGCCATTATGAGATCCAAAATGGATGACAATGTAAACTGACATATTACCAACAGCACTTCCAACCACCATCAGTCTTTCTCTCTGTTTGGAGAAGTAATGGAGCCCAGGTTGGGAGGGTGAGTGAGTGAGTTGGCTCTGGTGATTCGTGAGCGAAGTCTTGCTACGATGTGCTCTATAATTCATTGTAAATGTTGCAGATGCTTTGTAGCTGCGGAAATGAATAATTCAGATCTTCTCAATCTGGGAAGTGTCTGGCCTTGTCGATTGTTAAAAGTTACAGCGACTTTTCAGTATCTGTGTGGTTGAAAGCCTTCATGGTGAATGTATTCTGCTTTTCTGGTTCATGTTCATATTCTCTGACTAATTTATGGTGGAAAAAAATCAATCAAAATCTGTGTTGTATCTTTTCTACATGGTCACAGTGAGGTCTAAGCCCCTAATGACATTACACAAAAGATGTTTCGGTCAAATCTTCAGGACCTCATGAATAATTTTACTCATGACCTATCATACAAACATGAATAAATAACACTGTGTGTGACTTGAAAGAGCTGTAAACCCTGAAGTATGACCTTAAGGTCCAGCAGTCCACAGGCTGAATGCAGATATTGGAGAACTGCTTAAGCTCTGTGTGCTGAGGCAGATATGGGGTTAAACTGCATCTTCAAATGCCAAAGATGTTACAAGCCCAAGACAAAAACCACAGACAAAAACTGACTCTTTGTCCTTTGTATTACATACGATCAATCTGCCCCACTTATCTTTTGAGTTTGAAATAGTGGAGGCTTGAAAGGTGGCTCTGAGAAGTTTCTACCTGACTCTTTCACATGGAACAGCAGAGTTAGTGGACCCGTATGGTATCCCAACATCAGAGCAAAAACACAAGCATCAAAACATCTAAATCCATTCCAACCAGTCCTCACTTTACCAATAAAATGCTAAGTACACTTTCTTCAGGTGAGCCATTGGAATCCATTAAAACTGCAGTGAATCCAAACCTCCACTAATAAACAAGCTATAAACATTTCAAAGCTATACCTTTCAAGACTGTTGAGCAACGTGTGCCCTTATGTTCAAAATAGATAGCAAAAGTGCGCTCTTGTATGCCCCTATTGTGGATAAAACATGATAAAGTGCACTAATTGGCACCCCTAAATGGAGAAAACAGTATAGGCTGCCCTACATGCCATAAAACTGTCTCCACGCTGGTGCCCCACTGCATGCAGCTGGTGCCCTTTTTCATTTAGTTTTCTGCCACTGGTTGGTGGAGTATTCCTCTGATGGTTGAATCGTCATCATTAATAGTGGCCTTTTACAGACTCTTGAGTCGCTTTTTTTCTCCATGTTGAAAGAGGACAAATTGCTACCTGCTAAACAAAAGTTGCACAAACCAGATTAATTGTGCTTTTACCTGCTGTATCACTGCACGGAATGCACACATCTTCTTTGTAGGTTGCACGTGGCCAAAATGTGTTACTTTGTTTTTTCAATTAATTTAACGATCAACAGCTGTCAATCCAATCCAAAGGCTTCGATCAGTGTAACCTGATAGCTTTCAGTTGTTCTCTTTTAATTTTCAGTGAGCTGGTGTTGTTTTGAACCGGCCTGCTGGGTGTATGTTGTGTTGAGGAGTGAGCAGCAGCCACAGCTGTTCCCAGATGCATACGTGATGCCATTTGTCCCGCTCTGTAATCCCCCTCGTGGAAAGAGGAGTGGGACGTTTCTGAACCATGAAATCGAGTACAAATCAAGAGTCTGTAGCAGCGGCCAGCTGCCTCTGAGGTCTCACTCGTCGGAAACAATCAGTCAGAGGATTTAGAGTCCGAATCACAGGTCCTGCTGGGTGTGGATACCTGTCGGCTGTTTTACACTGACTACAGTTACAGAGGGAGCAAAGGGTAGAGAGGCAACTTCCAGATCATTAAAGATAGTCAGAACGGTGAAGTCCTTTCCTTTTTTTTATGGACTGAGACACGGAAGACCAAGTGATGACAGTTGTTGTTTAAGAGGTCATGCACAAGAATAAGCAGCAATGTTTTGATGGGTTTGTCACATTATGTATCCCCCATGAATAAGTTAATGAACTCATGTAAAGGTGTTTAAAAGGCAGTCACCACAAAAAGACAGTCAACGCATGTTTTTAAATGGGTAAAGATATTACTTTTCAATGTATACGTGTTTCTATTTACCCCTTAAACTCCCTTTTTCATTGAAGTTTTTCTCTAAGTTTCTTTATTTTATTTTTTTAATGTAACATACTGTATGTTCCTACATTTTCTTATGGTACCTACATTGAGGGAAATATTTAAACCCAAGACTTCATAATTTGCACATTTAGCATTTCTACAAATTAATTCCGTACCTGTGGAAACTTCGGGATCTCTCAAACTTAAAGTACTGTGGGTTTCAGTATTGTTTCTCCCAACAGCATGATATACTGGGTGAGTGGAGGAAAGAGACAGTTCATCACTTTATTGGTAGTAAATGACTGCCTCTTCACATCAATGTGATTTTCCCCCATGCTCTATTTAATAAATACATTATATAATTATCTTTAATTTAATCCAGATAGTTGCCAGATGACGTTTTTTTTCAGTAACTCCATGTTTAATGAGTCCTTCTTTTAGTCTTAGTTAATATTATAACCTTGCTCAGCATTACTAGAGCTCAGACGTCTGCTCTGAGGGGGACTCATACTTGTAGTGGCACCATAAATAGACTGTCTATACCCATGCCAGGCTGTCATGACTTAGCAGGGATTAGGGGTGTGGGACCAGGACTGTTGGTGACTGACTGGTTGAATGTCCAGTAACAGAAGTGACCAGAGGGACACCTGTGCGACCTCTAACCCCGTTGCCCGAAGGGACCACCAGGAATGTTGCAGGCATTCCTTTTCGGCTGCACAAGAGTTCTTGAGCTATTTCAACGACTGTTCCACTCAAACATGTCTGGTGAGGAGACACTCCGGCCAACAGAGATTTGGTACAGAGACAAAAAGTGATATATACTCTTCTACACATGTAGCTATGGTGGATTTTCTCAGAGGGGTTGCTTTTAAATAAATGTTACTAGATGGCAGAAGAAAATGTGACGGCAAGCCTGACAAACTGGTATAATTTGTTACATTTCAGGCCTATACATAAATAAAAAGGGCAGATTGAAAATCTAAGCACACTTACTGTGATACAGATTGAAACGTAGTGCACCTCTCTTGATTTAAATAAACCAGAATACTATTGTGTAATGTGACAGTAGACTTTTGTTCTGCAAAGCCGTCATCAGAGAGGTAGAATCGAACTTTCTCGTGCTCCGTAAACACTCAAACAGAGTGCTTTACGGTTCTTCTGAGAGGGCAATGTCGTCCCCCAAACAAGCTGTCCATACTTCTGTGAGGGCGCGAGGTGAAAGGCCAAGCTGTAAAAGTATCTGGGAAAAGCTTCTAAAACAGTTCATCTGTGTGTGGTGTCATTGCTCAGCCTGTCAGAAAAGGCACTCACCGGGCTAATTGGCAACATGACACTTTGGTGTTATTGCGTCCTGGTCTGGTAACAACATTAGAACAGTGGTAGATACTTGGTGGAGCCAGAATCCAACACACAGAGTCTTTTTTTAGCTCAGATTGAAGGGTCAGAACAAGAGACTGATGTGCGTGAAAAAGAAGTGTGCAAATTCATAAAATGTTCTTTCTTATCTGGTCTGTTCATGTTTTATCATTTGGAAAAGCTCTAACATGGCATTGTGGTTTCCTTCAGCCTTACTGCAACCGTGAAGGTGGTCACGTTAGTCCATCAAACTTAAAAACATGCAGCAGAACTTTAACTGCTTTATTTACCAAACGTTTTGTGTATTTCTTGCATTCATCAGGATGGTGTCTGAGCTTGTTTCCAGTTTCCTGAAGCTCTATGTGGTCCATTGATCAGTTGTGTGATGCATAGATCCACGACCATCATCATATTAAGGTTTTGACAGAATACTAATGATATTCACTCCTTGTGAACACAGAAATTCACAAGAGAAATTCAAATCATGAATACAAAAAAAAAACATTACAACCGATTTTGAAAATGGTCGAATCTACCGTACTATCGGTCAGTCCATCCGTCGGTCCACTACTTTGGTCTAAAATATCTATATTAAATTTGGTACAAATATCCATAAATCTTACCGACTTTAATGATTCCCTGACTTTTCCACTAGTTCCACCAATAGGTTGACATTTATGTTTCTTACTGTAGTGACGTGTTTTGTCAACAATCTGATAGATTGCCATGTTGTTTCAGACGCTCATGATCCACAGATTATGTCTCCTAATGACTTTGGTGATCCTCTGACTTTTCCTGCAGCGGCACCCTGAGGTTAACGTTTGGAGTTTTGAGTGAAATGTCTCGACTAAGTATGGGATGGACTGTTATGAAATGTAGTACACACATTCACAAACTCCTCAGGATGAACTGTAATAACTTTGATGGTCCCTTATCCTCTCGGCCATCACCAGGTCAAACATTCTTGAGTCCAATACTTTGGTTTATGACCAAATTTCTGCAAAACTAATGATTTCCCATCATCCTCAACTTTAGTCTTGCTTAGAGCTTATTAGTAAATGTTAGCATGCTAACACACTGACCTAAGATTTATCAGAAGTTAGTACAGCCCAAAGGCGCCACTACCATGACTGTGATCTCTTGTTAAATACAAAGTAGTTCTGACCATATTTCATTTTTACACGGTATATAAGTCTCTTGTATCCCTTCATGTTAATGGATTTCCCTAATGTTGAAGTCAATCTGCGGCTAACCTTAACACATTCTTCAATGTCCTATTTGGAGCCTACAGCACGGTGCGAGGGAGAAGAGTTGTGCGATGTGTTTTTAAATCTGATGAACTTGCATTGAAGCTCACACTGGTCTGCCGTCTGCACCTCGCTGAGTGTGCGTTCTCAAAGTGAGAAGCAGGTGCTCATGTAGGCCAAAGTGGCCGCAAATCAGGCAAACTTACAAAGTGCTATACTTGGAAATACAACTGGGATGCAGCTGTTATTGGTGTTGAGGTTAAGTGACGATGCAGAATGAACACAATGCCATGAGAGCTCATATATGCAGATGTCTTAAGTACGGTAGATGGCTACAAGGATGAATTTGTGCGGGTGACACGCACTGCTGGAATGTGAGTGTAAACACCACTGTGAGGGTGGAGATGACGACGGCTACAAAAAGTTAAATTGGTAGGGGTCGAGACTATAGAACAGTCCAAGATTAGCCTGCCCTCCAGCCTCACTTGGCCAGCAGATGCTAGCCATGGTTGCCATTCCTCCCTGCACTGTCCAGCAGCATGCCGAAGGATCAGTATATCACATCACCGCCCCCAGAGACAAGACAGGGATCACAGGCCATTCACAAAATACTCACATATTTATCCTCTATCCATTATTTGGCTTATGTATGACTAAAACAGGTCATCCATCAAGATTTAGTGATATTAGAATTTTCTACAGGCTAAGCTTTTTGGCAAGTTAGTACATCTACATTCATCTCTGCTTCTATGGAGTATGCCTTTGAGCTGTTAAACATATGGGAAGTCGTGCTGAATCCGGTGAATTCCCACAGAGAAAGAGGAAGCAACTAACGGAAATGTATACGCGCGAGTGGGTGGGTGGGTGGGTGGGTGTGTGTTTTGTTGATGCACATGCATGTACTATATCAGCCTGTGTGTGCGTGTGAGAAAGCATGTATATGAGTGTGTCTGTTCCTACAACGGAGCAGATCCGTAAGGTGATCCCAAACTCCCAGTCAGGTGCAGAGCTGAGCATAAAGGGGAATTTGTGAGTGTGAGTGGGAATGCGAGTGGGAAAGCACAGGATCTAAATCCATAGTCGACAGCTGTTGTGTGTGTGTGTGTGTGTGTGTGTGTGTGGGGGGGGGGGGTGTGTGAACATGGTCAAGACAGCAATGCGGTGAATGAGGGCTTGTGAAATGAGTGTGGGTGTTTGTGTTTCCTCGTCCTGAGATGAATTTGCACACGGATCAAAGGAAGCTGACACAGACGTGTATTAGTGAGAGAAACCTGAAGCTGTGGCCCTGCACCCTTATGCCCGGCACAATCCCATTAATTCCACATTACAGACAGCCTCAGCGCTACAGCTAGCACACAGCCATTCCAGCAGACCACTGGGAATGTTATAGCGCTGAGGGAGACTCTTGACGTGGTTTTAAACAGCTGCAAACATCGATAATGACCTAATTTGTCATCCATGAAGGAGAATAACTGGAACCAAAACATATACTTCATGTCTGACTGCTCCTGTGACTTTCTTCTGAGAGTTTCACGCTGTTCTTGTTTCCTTCAGGTGTGGAGCTCTGCAGAACCTCGTCACAAAGAGGAAGAGTTCCTTTACCCATGGAGGAATCAAGGAAAGGGAGTGGTCAGGGTGAAGAGGGACTGGATCATCCCTCCAATCAGAGTGCTGGAGAATAGCAAGCAGGTTCCTGAAGACCTTGTCCAGGTAAAAAGTGTTGAAGTATAGCTTTTCACAGCAGAATTTCATCACTGGATAACTGCTTTGTCATTTTCTGGTATAAATGGTTCTTAACATATAGGTTCACAATTTGTTAAGTCTGTCTAAATTGCTTGCTTCGCTTCCTCCGGGTTACACTGGCCAGTAAAAGATCCCCTCCACATTTACCTTTAAGTGATGGGGAACAAAATCCACAGTCCTCTTTTTACGCAAAAATGTATTCAGACGTTTATCTTACGCTAATACAGATATTTCTCCCAATACAATGAAGAGTTTTGTTTGCAGCATGCCAATAAACATCCTGTTCAATTAATCCTTACAATAAATATATATAATGCAAGTTATAATAATACATAGACTATGATGAAAATGAAGAACAAAACCTCATCATGCAAATGCAATGAGCTGGCTGACTGACCGTATAGCGCTTATACACTACTGGAGCCAGTTAAACACAGCGCTGTACAGCCATGCAGTGCTGATCGTAATTCTTCATCACAGATGATCACATACGGCAGAGACCAGTGTTCAAAGGGCTTGTGAAATGTAATGTTGTGTTTATGCTGTCACAGGCGACCAGTTAATGTATAAATCATACCGTACAAGGAGAAATATACAGCCTCTTTTTACATGGTGATTAAAATGCAGCGAAAACCATATGTGAAATGCATGAAATATAGACTGGTGAGTTTAAACACGCTTGTCTCAAGGTCCCTAACTGTCAGCACACTCACATCTGGTGTTACGACATACGGTTTAAAAATCCTCCCCCCCCACCGTCCCATGAGGTTGTGATGATCACCAACTTTATCTCCTCTCTCTTGTCTAGATCAAATCGGACAAAATCTTTACAGGTGAGGTGATCTACAAGTTAGAGGGGCCGGGGGTGGACCAGCAGCCCAAGAATCTGTTTGAGATCGATGATGTAACCGGAGTAATCAGGTGCAAGCGGCCGCTGGACAGAGAAAGATACAACAGCTTCACGGTGAGAGAGCATTGGTGGGAGTAACATTATTAAATCACCCAGACACTTAAAATGTGTTTTAGAGCGCAATCAAGCACAAGTACTTAACACAAGCCACAGTGCGATCAATAAGACCTTACGCAACGTGTTTCGAAGCTTAGGTCCATGTTTTTGCCTCAAAGCATATATCAATGTCTCACACTAGTATAAACAGGCAAAGGTCAGTTTCCTAGGGTCTTTTATGGGCATCTTGGGAGAGACTTCAGAGGCTTTCAGACCAGATGACTGTGATGCAACCTGTTATGTTGAACCAAACCTCTTGGACATGTCTTTATGCTATTTCCAGCACATGTTGAGTACAGGCACCACAGATACCCGCAGTCACCGGGAGAGTTGGATGTTTTCCTAAATGGAACGCATGAGATTTGCGGTAGTTAATAGTAAGAAACAACAATCTCAAAAAAAAAACAACATTTTTTTACGAGCATTGACTTTTGTTTGTCTGTTGTATATGTGTGTGTGTGTGTGTTTGTGTGTAGCTGAAAGCCTTTGCGCTGTCCCCCAGTGGACAGAGACTAGAGAATCCTACCACCATAGAGATAGTGGTGCTGGATCAGAACGACAACAGACCCGCCTTCACCCAGGGCCAGTTTGGTGGCTCTGTCTCTGAGTTCTCAGTCCCAGGTACATCCATTTATAACAAACTGCATTACAAACGTGTCTTCTTGAGCCATGATGTTCCAAAAAGTCATTCAATTCTTTATCATTTTCTTCCTGAAGTAGCTTCAGAAGTTTACAAAGTAGCTTTGACTAACACTTTCCCCCCATACTTTCTGTTCCTTCAGGAGTTGGTTAAGCTCAGACCACAGCTAAAACAGAGAGTGGAAGTTAGACTTACATGTGTAAATATGCAACTGTTTGCCAAATCAACTTAGATTAAATATGTCAGTGTTGTGTTCACAGCTTGTTTTCTGGTTTATTAAGCGACATACTGAAATCCTACATGATATTTATCAGTGGCTGCACAGTTATCCGGTTCTTGAATGCAGATTATGGTATCACTTACAACAACAGCAGATCACGACTAACACAAAAGGATTTGCATGTGAACCAAGTTAGTAAATTGCCGTCACCTAGATGCACATCCATTCCATTCTAAGAAGAGCAGGGTTTACTTTTTACATGTTTTGTAAAGTTTCAAATCCTTTCAGTGAAGTCCTGCAGCCTTAGCACATAAGTCACCTATGAATCATCGAGCTGACCGAAGCTTTCAATTATTTCTGTCAGGCACCTCGGTGATGTCGGTGTCAGCCACTGATGCAGATGACCCAATGACAGAAAACGCTTATCTGAGCTACTCTATCATCGGCCAGGAGAGCATTCCGCCCAACGCTGTCACCAAGACTATGTTTGGTATCAACAACGAGACAGGAGCCATCTACACCAGAGACGTGGGCCTGGACCGAGAGGTAAAACTCAGCTTAACATTCAGACTTTATCTGCAGATCATTATAGTATGGTTCATTTCACTGATATGTGCCGTGCTCCGTCCTAGGTGGTGAAAAGTTTCCGATTAAAACTGCTGGTTGCTGACATGGGGGGCATGGGACTAACAAGTGAAGGTGTGGCAGTCATACACATTTCTGATATCAACAACCACGCCCCGCAGTTCAGCCCTGCCGCGGTGAGTCTCAGCCAACAACATGTGTGAGGGATATTTTCAGTTGTTATTTAAATCACTTTAGTGTTCAGTTGGATGTTGAATCTTTTGATCTGTGTTTTGTGTGTGGACCGTGTAGTACAGTATGTCAGCAGTGGAGAACAGGAAGGACTATGAGATTGGCCGGGTGAATGTGACAGACAGAGACGATCGTGGAGCGGGTAACTGGGAGGCCAGGTACTCCATTTCCAACGACCCTGAAGGCAACTTTGCCGTTAGTACGGATCCTGGCAGCAACGAGGGCGTTCTGACAGTGGTGAAGGTACAGTCTGCTGTTAACTGGAAGAGTTTGAGGGAGGGGTTGTGATCATTTTAGAGTGTTCATCACACATTTTTACCATGCATCCAAAGTCCCACTGACAAACGATTGGATAAGAAAACAAATGATTTCTATCAGCTTTGTTCCTCACCCTGACCTCATGATTCCCTATATTTTCTTTAATCTGGTTTGTCATTTTTCCATATTTTTCACTGCAGACATGCAAAAAGAGTCTGACACACTAAGGGTATGGCTCGGGGAAGTGGTTGCGGTAATGCTATATTTTACGGGTCCATTATTTCCTAATCATTTTAGGTTTTCTGGAACGTACTATGCAAAGTTGTGATGCATATCTTAGTCAAAGTGCCGTCTTTTTCTACCCATAGAGTATCTATATGGAAAACCTACTGACTGATCTGTTCTCAGGCACAACAATAATATGAATTTTCCGAATGGGTGGTTTGCCCTTGGTCAAAAAGTGCTTGGAGGCCCTCAGCTATACTGTAACTGAACAACACTCTATTGGTTGAGTTTTAAACTACAAGTTACTCAAACAAAATTGCTTATTTGACTTTTCCTATGTGTTCGTAAATTATTTATTATCCAACCACATGCAACGTTTTCCTTCCACAAACAGCCTTCTCTGCTCTGTTTTTGTCATGCAGCCTCTGGATTATGAAGCACAGGATGAGCACGTCCTGATTCTGACGGTGGAAAATGTCAATCGCCTGAGCAACAAGGCTCCCAACCTCCCAGTAAGCAGCGCTACGGTGGTGGTGACTGTCGTGAACGAGAATGAAGCTCCACTTTTCAGGGAGGACCCCATACAGATTGTGGTCCCTGAGTCTGTGGCTCCTGGGACGTTACTGAAAAGCAATATCGCCTTTGACCCTGATAATTCTGACCTGAGGTACGATGCAGAGTATTTTTGTGCTTTTATGAATTTGATTAGAGTGATTGGACAGTTTATATGTCTGTAGCTGTAACTCTGCTCTCGGTGGCAGGTATGAGATTAGCAGAGATCCCGAGAGGTGGCTGGAGATCAACAGAGACACGGGAGACATTACTGCCAAGAGAACCTTTAACATGCGATCTCCAAACGTTCGACACAATATCTACAATGCTGTTATCAAGGTTACAGGTCAGTTTGTATATGCTTACAGGTTTTGCACCTCTTCATAAAAACAAAAATGACTTGTTTGCACTTTTCAGAAAGATAAACAGTCAAAGACAAGTGTTGTGACAAGGCTAAATCATTTGTTGTTGTAGATGTTGTAACTGAATGCGGCACTGCTGTCTATTTGCGTTCTCCTGTGTAGATGCTGGCGGTGTGTCGACCACTGCCACAGTGGCCGTCACACTGAAGGAGACCAACGACTTCCCCCCTCAGCTCTTCCCTCTGAGCGGCACCGTATGTCGGGGTGCAGGCGGCAGGCGTTCTGGTCTGGTCCTGACGGCTGTGGATGAAGACCTCCCTCCGCACGCTGCACCCTTCACCTTTGAGATGCCCGATGACATATCGATCAACTGGACTGTTAATCAAGTCAACGGTAAGGAAAGAGCATTGCGGGGTGAGGATGGAGTGAGAGGGGTTTGCGTGAATCTCCTAACCTCACACTACTACTCTCTCCCTCTTCAGATACTCATGCGGTGCTTCTGCCCCTCGAAGAGCTGCAGGCAGGAGAGTATGCGGTCACGGTGTTTGTGTCCGACTACGGCATCCCAGTTCTGAGCGCTTATGCTCAGGTCAACGTCACCGTGTGTGTCTGTGACTCCTTTGGAGATTGTAAGTCTGAGGCGGGGGCTGTGTTCGGCTCCAGTATGGGAATCAGCTTCATCGCTCTCATCATCATCATGGCCAGCATTGCACTTCTACTGTGTAAGTGCCGTCTTGAGTCGTCCGGTCTTAAAATACTTTTTTATTTTTTCGCAAAACAAGAATAAAGCAAACAGGACCTCAGATATTTTCAGTTGAAATAAATGACTCGTGAAGATGTGCGTTTTTGGCGTTCATTTTACAAATAATCACAAACTGTTTTAATGCCATCTGCAGTTTGATAGACAGAACCCATAGTGAGGCTTCATGTAAATATGTTACACAACCCATTTTGGAACTTGAATACCTTGTCTAGATCATATCATGCACTAAAAAATAGAGCTGTGACGATAAGTCGATATCTCTTTCTATCTCTCACTATCAGCTTTTTAAAGCTGTTTTCAACCTGTCACACAAGACAATGTTTTGTTGTTTTCAGTTGGGGTTCTTTATTGATTGTGACTTTGGACTTTGGATTGACATTTTTCACTTTTTTTCTGAGATTTTATTGACTAAATGATAAATCGGCAGATAAATTGATAACGGAAAAAATCGTTAGCTGAAGCCCTATAATCGTAGACACAATGATTAACAGCACTTCATGGTTTCCCTCTGTTGGATCGCAGTGCTGCTCCTCTTGGCTGTGGCGGTGACCACCTGCGGGAGACGCCACCATATCAAGAAAGGAGCAGGTCTGCTAGTCGGGGAATCGGAAGACGACATTCGTGACAATGTCTTCAACTATGATGAGCAAGGCGGGGGTGAAGAGGACGAGGTAAGGCTGCACAGGCCATGAGTCAAGAGGTCTGGACGATCCTGTGGTCCAGTTTATGCACCTTATCACTGTATCCTGAAAGTACATGCAGAATCTGTAGCTTCTTCCTCTAACCTTGCAGAACGCTTTTAACATCGACCTGCTGTGGAATCCCCATGATGCACCTTCCACCCCGGGGTCCTACTACCCAGGGTGTGGTGTCCCTCGAGGCAAGCAGCCCCTCAGGAGGGATGCCCCGCATAACCTGCCCTCACCCATCTACCCACGGAGGCCTCCAGCGGATCCCACTGATATCGAGGACTACATCAATGATGTGAGACGCTTCTACCGTGACTAAACATACTCCAAAATCTCAGACTATTATGTAGTTATCTTAAAGGGTATACCCATCCCTAAAATCAAAGTACAAATCATGAATTTACGATCAAAATCACTTACAGTAATCAACAGGCCTGATAGACAGACACACTCTCGCGAGATCTGGCAACTAACGTCCGCAAACGTTCCATCTAACTCATTTTTGTAATGCTAAATATGGTTGTTAGATGTGTAAATATACCATGTTTGCAAAATATAATACCGTGGTCGTGCCATGACCACGCCCACTTAGGAGACAGGAAGTGTATACCATTTCAGATTATTGGCGGAGCTTTTAATGCGTCATCTTAGTCATGGAGCATCTTTGGGGGTGGGTTCAACTTTGTAGAACTTTGGCTAAGTTGCAGCTCAGCTAATAGCAAAGAAGTGTGTGTGGTTTTTTATTTTACATCGATAGGTCAAACTCTTTTGCCATATATGTGCATATACTTAGAGGCGACATCACTGATGTTACACATCAAAATCAGTTTTCAGATCTTGGGGAGCGCGATATATTAAGTTGTAATACACATTTTTTACTCTAGAGGGGGCTGTGTGATCACATCAACATAAAAAGCTTGTCATTTTTCTTCCTTCAGGGCCTGGAGGCTGCAGACAATGACCCGAATGTGCCTCCATACGACACAGCCCTGATCTATGACTATGAGGGAGGGGGCTCACTGGCAGGCAGCCTCAGCTCCATTGCTTCAGGCAGCTCTGATGGAGACCAGGACTACGACTACCTCAACGACTGGGGACCACGCTTTCAGAAACTGGCCAATATGTATGACCCACGTTAAGGTGGACAGCACCCCGCAGAAAGAAGACATGTGTGCCTCACCACCAGTTAGGGACACAGATCAGGCCTCGGGTGGTGTTTTTTCCTGCACACATTTGAAAAGATTTTAGTCCCGGACGAGATTTGAAGTGTGATAAATAAATGTTATATTGAGGATCATTTGGACACAACTGGCAAAATGGCTCGTTGCAAAGTTTTGTGGTATAAATCGTGAGTTGATGTGATCCGCCACGAGGAAAGAAGCTGTGCGTGCTACAAGGCACACAGAATGTGTGTTGAAATGATTGTCCATCTCTGGTTATGTTTATCCTCACACTTGCTCAGTAATAATGACGCACATAACAAGCCTGAGATCTAAAAAAAAATCTTTATGTATTTCTTTTTATATAAGTGATTATTTTATAAGGTAAATTTACTTTGATGTTCATTTTGTTTGTTTTTCTTATCCTCCATTCCAGCATCTGTTTAGAAAAAATATATTTCTCAACAAAACAAATTGTACAACACGATATTCTGTAATCAAATTGATTGGAGGCGTAGACTTTGAATGATGATGTTTTTTTGTTTAGAGTTTACCGGTGTCTACAGAATAAATGTAAATCTTTTATTTAGTGTGTGTATTGTTGTGACCTTCTTCACAGGCTGCACCAGGTTTACACATAATTCATTCCTACATATATA
>NW_022280036.1:12007306-12015975 GCF_004355925.1 Anarrhichthys ocellatus | reverse complement strand
GTATATATATATATATACTGTGCAATCAGAAAGTCTTCAAAACCTTTCACATTCTGTTATGTTGCAGCTTAATGCTAAAAATGTTTAAACCCATTTCTCCTTCATCAATCTACACCCAATACTCTTAAATGAAAACAGGAAAACAGGACAAGTTATGCAAATGTTTATAAAAAGAAAATACTGAAATATCACGTTGACGTAATCAGATCTTTTGCTATGGCACTTAGCTCACATGTTTCTACAGCTTGATTAGAGTTCACCTGTGGTGAATTCAACTGATTGTACATGATTTGAAAGGGCACTCACCTGTCTATGTAAGGTCTGACAGCAGACACTGCATCAGAGCATAAACCACGTCAAGAGGTTGAAGGAACCGCCTGTAGAGCGCAGAGACACGACTGTGTGGAGGCATAGATCTGGGGGAGGCAGCGAAACATTTTCTCCTGCATTGAAGGTTCCCAAAAGCACAGCGGCCTCCATGATTCCTGCACAGAAGAAGTTTGTAACAACCAGAACTCTTCCTTGAGCTGGCCGCCCGGCCAAACTCGGCTATTAGGGGAGAAGGGCCTTGATAAGAGAGGTGACCAAGAACCCTACGGTCCCTCTGGCTAAGCTCAAGAGAGAGACAGCCATCATTGCAGCATTCCACTGATCTGGCACCCCAAAGGCTCTCAGACTATGAGAAACCACATTACCTGGTCTGATGAAACCAAGATTAAACGGTTTGGCTTCAATTTTTTGTCATTTTTGGAAGAAACCATCATCACCTGCACAAAACCCTCCAAACGGTGAAACCTGGTGGTGGTAGCGTGACATTGTTGCAATGTTTTTTCAGCGGTGGAGACTCGAGAGTTGAGAGAAAGTTGAATGGCAATGAAAACCTGGTCTGGAGTGCTCCAGACCTTAGATTGGGCTGAAGATTAACCTTCCAACAGGACAATGACCCTAAACACACAGGCTTGCAGACGGGAGAGGCCTCGACCTGAAAATGGCTGTCCACCAATGGTCCACAATCTTCTTGGTCTTCTTCTGAGTCTTCTTGGTCCCAAGAAGACTCAAGGCTGTGCTTCAAAGAAATACTCAATACCAGATCAATGTGATATTTCAGTGTTTATCTCTAATAAATTTGCAAAAAAGAAAATCTTAAAATCCTGGTTTTGCTTCGTCATTATGGGGTAGTGCGTGTGGTTTGGGGCCACTAAAACTAAATGCAACATTAAGAGCAACACACAATATTTACAAACTTTATTTAGCAACACAATCCATTGGGACTCAATGGTCACTTGTGGCAATCAAACCAATACACTGTCCAACAGTTTAAAGAAAACTTCAACCTATTAACTCTGTATGTCTCCTGGTTAGATGAGTCAAGGTGTGTGGAGTAATATCTGCAGCTTAAAAAAAATCAACATGACAATAATGCAGACCTTAATGTGTTCATGTACCCTGAATGAATGCTGACATATTTGGTGCTGGTCATCTCTGACAAAGTAGGGAAATCACAGCTAAAGTCAACTTTTCAGGATAGAATGACATGCCTTATAAATGACATGTCAATTACAGATGTAAAATGCATTCTCTAAAAGTAATACTTCAGTCCAAACCTGTATATGCTGCAGTTAAGTTTGCATAAAAGTGATCTCACCTCATTTTCAGGTATTACTGCACCTTGTTTGGTGATTCTCAGACAGAGCATGTAAATGCTGATTGCACATCCAGTAAATAGCTAGAGACATCCCGTTTGAACAGACCTGTTTCTAGTGCTTCCATGGCATGATAAACAGCCAACACACAAGGAAAATGATGGAATCCCTGCCACAGTAATCACTTTCCAAGTTGCACTGGGTTGTTTAGGCCTGTTTCAGATTATCTAAATGGGTCAGCTAACTGGAAAACAAGTGCATGTGCACAAAACATCTGCATGGAAATGTTGCCAATTTCACTTTCAGGCATAGAAAGCTTCAAAATGAGGAATCAAAGCCCGGTTTTATTAAATGCACCCAGCGCCTGATGCAGCAGTCACAGAAGAATTCTGAGATCAGACCAGCTGTGGATTCACGTCATCTTCTCCGTGTTTACGGGGAGGTGGTTGAGGTTCGTCTTCCCCCGTGTCTTGTTTGTCCCTTTCGGCCTCCAGCCAGCTCTGTGGGAGGATCAACTTCTTGGGCCCGTGGAGGGGGGGACCCAGCAAGGCTTCAATGTCATCGTAGTTCACCACCTCTCGTTCTAACAGCGCATTGGCCATCTGGAAAAGATGGACCCCAACAAGTTGGGATTTTATTACAACCGGACACAAAAGCGAAAGGTAACACAGAAGTGCTGTGCTCAATGATGGGGGGGGAAAAGCCACCGTCTAAAAACACACAAAATGTATGATCAAAGAAGGGAGCAACTGACCAGTATCAGCTTGTCTCTGTTGTCCAGCAGCAGCTTCTCTGTGCGCCTGTAAGCCCGCGCTATCAACATCTTAGCCTCCTGAAAGAACAACACCTGCTGTCAAATCTATATCTAATTATGACGTGAAACAACATCCGCTATGTTTGGGGGACGGTCAACATGTGGGATAACGGGGGACAGAAAAATAATCCAATATTAGAACCCACGTGGTCCATCTGCTGCTGCAGGCCCTGGCTGAAAGGACGGCGTCCGACGGCCCCTTGTGACTCTGTTTCAGGGAATGAGACTTGGCCGACACTGTCACACATGCCGTACTGCTTCACCATAGAGTAGGCCACACGGGTCACCTTACGCAAGTCATCCTGAGCTCCTGGGGACACACAGCGAGGATACTTCAACCACTGTTTTTAACTGGGGTGCCAAGTTATGGTACACAGGACAGGAGAGTGTTTATATTTGGATGTTCCGCGGTTTACTTTTCAGATACTTGGGTGAAATTCCTACTCAGAGTTAATGAGTCATGTTTGAGACTGAACAAGAGTCAGCCTTCAAGACTAATTCTTATTAAGACAAAAAAAAAAAAAAAAAGGAGTTTTGGAAGAGTTTCCTATTTTTTGAAACTGAACAATCTTCATTTCAAGAATAATACAAAAATAAAATTTGTGAAGATGAAGACGGGCTAGGAATCTGAGCAGTAGAAAACTATAAAGAAGTTATTTGAGAGAAATCAGCTGTGATTACAGTGGCTATACAGTAGATGGAGTGTACCTGTTGTAACCTTGTTAAAGGTGATGGCCTCAGCAGCTCTTCCTCCCAGGGCCATACACATGCGCTCAAACAGCTGCTCCTTGGTGAACAGATACTGGTTACGAGGTAGCATCTGGGAAAATCCCAGGGCAGCATTAGTCCGCGGGGCAATGGACACCTGAAAAACACAACACACAATCAAAAGATTTCAACAAAAGTCTTGCTGTGTTGACATACAAATTAACCAGAACCACTCAACTCAGCTGTTACCTTCAAGACTGCCTCGGTGTGCTCCAGAAGCCATCCCACTAAGGCATGTCCAGACTCATGGAAGGCCACCACCCTCTGCTCCTCTTTGGACAGGATCTTACTCTTCTTTACACTCCCTGAAGACGAACACACACACACACACACACACACAGATCTGTCAAATTTCTCCAGAGTGGCATATTTTCCCATAATACCGTATTTGCATCGTTGTACCTGCTATTAGTCTCTCCACTGCATACTCAAAGTTGAAGGTATCGATGGACTTGTGCCCCTCTCTGGCAGCATGCAGGGCGGCCTCGTTACAGATGTTCGCTATATCTGCACCTGCAGAGACAAAGTGATTTGGCAACGGAGATTCCCTGATCACCATATGGAAATGACATTTCAGTCAACACCGACGGTGTTGTGACTTGGTAATATGTTTCACGTTTGTTGATCGAGAGCTTATGTTTATTCATGGTTGCAGGCCGGTATTTTGTTATGGTCACAGATGTTCATAGATTTACATGGAGGACAAAACACTAAACATGTATTTACCACTGAAGCCCGGGGTGAGCTCAGCCAGACGCAGAGAGTAGAAACCAGCTGGTTTGGTCAGCTTCAAGATCTTCAGATGTTGCTCATAGGTCTCCTTCCTCTCCTGAGAGACGGCGATTCAAATAAAACAAACTGGATTTAACTGACAGAGTCTGTCTAGACCTCCCACACAGTTAACATAGTTTAGCTGTCCAAATATCATGTTTCTTTTGCCTGATAATGTATAAACAGCTTAATGGGATACCAATTTGTGGGAAAAGTGCTGCAATAAAAAAATTGAATATATTCTCAAAAAGGCAAAAAGAAGAGGCTGCTTGAGAAATTTCCTTAAAATTTCCTTTGCAAGGCACATGGTTATTATAAAACTAAGTTAAGTCAATTCTAATTAAGGTCGCTGGCAGCTGTTGAATGCTGGAGACTACCTGCAGAGTGGGCAGATCTATGAAGATGTGCCTGTCCAGTCTGCCTGGTCTAATGAGAGCGTTGTCTAAGATATCTGCTCTGTTAGTGGAAGCGAGGACAATGACGTGGTCCGTCGTTCCCATTCCTGCAAAAGACGGACAAGTGTTTCATTACTCAGTCAGAGGTCCGCCTCCGATGACAGCAAACTGCTCTGAGATCCCACGTTCCACTCACCGTCCATCTCCACCAGCAGCTGGTTGAGGGTCTGCTCCTCTTCAGTGTTGGAGAAACCCGACATGTTGGTGGAGCGCTTCTTTCCCACGGCATCGATCTCGTCGATGTAGACAATGCAGGGCGCTCTGTTTCGAGCCTCCTTGAACAGACTCCTCACCCTCGCGGCACCCAGGCCTACACACGAGCACAACGCAAGTCACGCGACGAGTGAAATACCAGAAGGCTGAGCAATGACGCATGGAATCAAAAGTCTCTTCTTTTTTTTTTTTTTTAAACCAATCATCTGATATCTCTAGTCTGGCGTGACAGATTATCTGCGACGATAGTTACACAAACCACATTTTGAGAAAAGAATGACTAGTAATGTGTATACAAAGAACTACAGAATATGTCTGCACTGTAACACAGGCATTTAATCTATATCACAATATCATCATCAACGATATCTACTCTCGCAACCGTCTTAAAGCCATATTCACTGCTGCTGCCTCTACATACCGCCAATGACCTCCACGAACTCAGAGCCGGCCATAGCCAGAAAGGGCACTTGGGCCTCAGTGGCTACAGCCTTGGCCAGCAGCGTCTTCCCACAGCCTGGAGGCCCGAGCAGCAATGCACCCTTGGGAACCTTGGCTCCCAGCTGGAGGTACCGTTCTGGATTCTGACATTACATAACATCAACGTGGTAAGTGCTGGACAATGGGGAAGTTTTTACTCATGTGAGACTTGATGGGTGGGAGAAAAAGGACCTCAGCTCATCCAGTCTGGTAGTGAGTCTAGTTTCTTACCTTGAGGTAGTCCACAAACTCCTTTATTTCCATCTTAGCCTCATGCAGTCCCGCCACATCTTTGAAACTCACACCTTTACCGGACTTGCCGTCCACAATGGTGAACTTGGCCATCTTCAACTGATTCTGTTAAGTCCATTGTAATACGTAATTAACACACTAATTAAATCAGTGAAACAAAACAAAAAAACGTAACTGTGCACGTGCCAAATTTCTGATGTGGTCTCCACTCACAAAAGCACTGAAGCCGCCTTCTTTGCCTCCCATGCCTGCCAGTCGGAAGATGTACCAGAGAATAGCCACGCCAATAGCAGCCATCCCCAGAGCATAGACTGCACTGCAAAGTGAACAGATGAAAAATGGTGGTTGACATTCCTTCAAATTGCTCATTGAACCCCATGAATGGATTTCTTTTGTGCGCTGAGAAAGGTTAATGTTCTTACTTCCCAAAAAATCCAGTGCGTTTGTAGGACACCTGTATCCTGTCCTTACTCTCAATACTCAGCTCTTCTTCAGCAGCTCTCAGCTTCTCCTCGAATTTGTCAACGTTGGCGACCTGCATTCTGTACATGAGCGCCAGCCGCTGCAAAGCAGGAAACACGGCAGGAAATGAGAGGTTAGTACGCACGTCTGCTGTAGCGGTTCCGAGGCTAAATTTGGTGTTTGCATTAAAAATCCTGCTCAACATACCGGCCTTCCAAAAATGACTGCTCCAGGGTGAAGGTAGATTTCTACAATGTCACTCTCGGGAACGACCTGCACACGGGACACCTCTCCCTTGGCCAGCATCTCATTGACGAAGTCATTCCAAGAGATGTTTCCCCCGCTGGTGTTGATGGAGTTCAGCAGGCTCATGATGAGCGCTATGATGAAGAGGGTCCGCAGGCGCTCCCGGTACATCTGGTCCTCCTGCTCGCGGCGTTTCTTCTCCTCTGAAAAGGGCGAGACAGAATTGTGGAGGAAGAGAATAAGAAATTAAGATCACAGCCATGTGTGGTGTCAATCAATCAATCAGCTAAGCAATTCATCGCGTACCTTCATTTTCCTCTGGATTTTTTCCCTTTGGTCCATCACTTTTATCTTTCTCTTGTTTGGATTGAGATGTACTGAAGAAGTTTATTGACCCTTAAAATCAGAAGTAGTGACGTGTAAGTAAAATAAAAAAGATTATTAGTAAAAGTGCTAAGGATGATAAAACTGCGTGTTTACCTAATAGATTTACCAAACCAACAGGGTTCGTCAGCAGGTTGTTCCTGATCAACTCTTTGCTAATTCCCACCATGCCAGGACCCAAGGGTCTGTGGAGGAGACTCTAAAACGGGAACATTACATTTTGGTGAGACCAAATATCAGAGAAAACGTGTCAGAGTGGAAGTAAAAACAAGTGGTGTAGTGAAGATACACTAAGTAGAAGCAGTAAGCATGATGCAGTTTCAAACTAAAGGACCTCCGCAGTAGAATAACAGTTTAATCCCACTCATTAAAAACAGTATGAAATATATCCAAAGGACTAAACGTTTTGTAATGGGTGCCAATGACTTTCAATGTCAGTTTACCTCCAAAAAAAACAAAAACAGTCACCTGATGTCACTGACGATTTAAGATATTGATCTATTTTCAAGCTCATGGACACAGCTGAGTCTATTTGTAAATAGATATATATCACTCATGGAAGTCATGAAGATGTATATTTAAAATGCTGCTAAAGGAAGCAGAATGTCATTGTTTGTCCCTCGCAGTTTATATTCCAAGGTGAAGGGTGTCAATGAGAGGCTACCCCGGTAAACAGATCACACTTCACGGACATATATGGTCACTTCTTACAGTGTTTCCACATTTTACTCACATCACTAACTGTTCCCACTAGCAGCCATGAATACGAGGCGCACTCTAAAAGTACCATGTTGATGGTGTATGGAGACTTACCTGGATGAGCTTCTGTGGCTGACTTGTAAGTGTCTCTGATTTCGAAAGGAGCATCTTTCTGACACGATCGCCTCTGAACAGCACATCTGTAACACCATTGCTGGATGTTGGCTTGCTCGTTGATATCCGAGAGTTTTGCCTCGACAGAGTCCACAGTAACCCTGCACTGTATTTACTACAGAGTCCTGTACGATGCTGCAGCAACAACGCCGACATAGTGTCTGCTATCGCAAAATGCTGTCACGTTACATTAACTGAACTGAAATCCCCATAGCTATGAGTGCTATATCACGCTCAAATCGAGTGTTTGAACACGTTTGTTCACCCCCTAATCCGTTCACAGCTAGCTCGCTATGTTACGTTATTCAACTGTGCAGCCGCGCAAAGATGTCCGCTCGAGATCAACACCTGGAGACTGTCCTCTCCCGGACGTCCTGCACACGGGAAATAAAGAAACAAACGACACGTTTCTACTGTAAATTAGATTTGGTCTGTATTGTCTCATTATCAAAGCTGTAGAGACTATGTTTAGTCGGTGCTGAATATTGAACAGCACCGTTTTACACATCTCTTTGGTTTTGGAAACATCTTTGCTTCGAACTTTGAACTTTGTTGTTCTTCAAGGCCCTACCCGCTGCGCAGACATTTGCGCAGACATTACACAATCAATGTCAGCGCTGCAATCTCTAGTCTCACATAATATGTCATGCAGTTAACGGTAAATGCATTTTATAGCTGCTGAATGCTGCACACTTCTTCAAGATAACATTGTCGGTGTAAAGCAAAATCCACACTAGGCGGTGTGCACTCACGACATACATATTGGTTCAGTTCATAGTTGCGCTTTATGCTGAGCCTCTTTTGGCACAGAGGTTGTCTTGTGCCGAGTGAGAGTTTTGTGGGAGTCTAGTTGTTATTGAGTGTTTAAAAAACGCTTAAAACGTGTCAGAGTTCCCATATGTAATGTAAGTAGATGCACATTCATGGATACACGAAAAATGGGTCATCTGTCGCCTAATGTTAACCCTTTCTTGAAATTGAACAACAAGCAATATCAAAATAAAACAACATAATATACATGTATTCTATTAAAGTAAATATATATATATGTGTGTGTGAGAGAGAGAGAGAGGGGGAGAGAGAGAGTAAAACTAAAACTTATTTTGATTGATTATCTGTCAAAATAATAGCTGTAACGGGATTATTATTATTATTATTATTGTTATTAATACTATTTCACCTGCGCAAACGATTCTGTGTTCAGTTCAGCATATTCTATGAAACCTCAGTAAAGTATTAAGTACTGAAGTATTCCCCCCCCCCCGCTGACACCACCCTGGGGTAAGCCCTGCTTTCCCCCCCCACCCC
>NW_022280036.1:12000890-12007206 GCF_004355925.1 Anarrhichthys ocellatus | reverse complement strand
CCCCCCCCCCCCCCCCCCCCAAGTATGTTGACACCGCAGTAATCCAGCAGAGTGCGCTCTGGTGTCAGTAGACCTTGGTCCAGTTAAGTTCAGTATAAAATGAATACATATTAACAGCTCTAAGATCCAACTTGTAGAAACATATCACATGTTTTGAGATCATGGAACGATGTGTCGTTCAGGACCAACAGTGCTGCGTTTTGTTGCAAATAATCACCTCGGTAAGTCTGCCTTATTATCACTGTTGTAAAGTATCACGGGAGTGGTGTAAAGCGACGTATACGGGTCAGTTTGAGTGACGTTTAACCTAAGCCAATAAGAGAATAGATATTTTCTTTGAGCCAATGGGAGCCTTCGTTTCATATACTTGCGTTTCAGTTCGATCATGGGTACGTCAGGTTTGTTCACCAGCACATTCCGCTTTAATGACAACTATGTTTTCTCTCACCAATAACCTGGGTTTGAGGTCTAACCATAGACTGTATGAAGGAAGGGTCTAACCCAAACACATAGAAAACAAAACCTATATTTTATTAACACCATAAATATAATAATGTGTAGTGAATAACATCTGGATTCTGCATTGATGAGAAGTGTATTAACCATTACCGGCATGTGTGGATGCCTAAAATTAGCAGCTTTACGAAATGCTTTTCAAATTGTCAGTGTACGTGTCGCAGTAGACATCATACTATGGAGGACGAAATATGTCTTAAGTATAAATAAATAAATGCATTAATAAATGTATAAATTAATTCAAGAATAAATAGATAAATGCATAAATAAATGTATAAATACAGAAATGAATAAATAAAAGAATATATAAATGCTGAAATAAATACAGAAATATTTAAATGCAATGAAATTAATAAATACAAGTTGATACCTAAATATAAATAAATAAATCTATTTCTACATTTCTGTATTCCTTCATTTATTTATTTCAGCTTTTAATTATTCTTGTATTCATTTATTTCTGTATTCAAACATTTATTTAAGCATTTATTTATATAGTCCTGTATTTATTTATACATTTATTAATGCATTTATTTATTTATACTTAAGTCAGCTTCTGTCCTCCAAACACATCAACTGCTGACCTGTGACCAATCTAAATACCCAAATAATGAGTTGGAATAAACACGCCTTCAGGTTTCTATACATGTGTAAAACGAGTGCACCCAATGCCTGTACTCCATTTCCTTTTCTTGGTCTCCAACCATATAATGGAGTGTGCTATCTCGCGTTTGAAACTGTGACCCGCGGTCCGCCACGTTGGAGCCCTGCTTGTGTGTGTTCTGAAGCGACAGAAGGGTGCGGAGCGGATCCAAAATGGCGTGTGTTTCATCTTGTGTGGAAACTGTACCCTCCCACAGCGCCAACGGCCAATCAGGACGCTCGTTTCATTACCGAACCGTTTCCGTCCCCAGCGTTCACACAGTGAAGTCAAAGGCCGCTCGAAAACCGCTCGAATGTGTTGTCGGAGAGGATTAAACCGAGACAAAATACGACCTTTTGATGGTTTACGTTCACCCAAGCTAGCCTACCGTTGCACGAATGGAGTGTTAAAAGTTCGTAGTTTGCGGTGACGACGAAATAGCAACGCTGTAAACGACTTTTCGTGGATATTTTAGTATTTTTTGCTGTGGACTGGTGTGTGTTGGTCTACATGGTTTTAGCCTCGATTCTGCTGTCGAGCTGCGATGGTCGTCGCTACTTTATGCGGATGTCTCCGGGCCAGTCTGTACTGAACCAACGGCGACAAATGGGATCATCAAGCATCGGCCGAAAACATCGCGGCGTAGACTAAACATCAAAGATTAAGATATCTACTTGAATTTGTGGACGTTCAGACACAGGTAAGTCTCATTATTACTGGTCCTGCACAGCTAACGCGTGAACAACAACATGTCTCACTGGTTAATGTGGGTGCATGTGTGTTGCGACAAAGGTCAACGTGCACTTACTCAGGATTTTAAGTATTTAATGTGTGCTTCATGCTTAAGTGTAATTTTTTATTTATTTTTTATTTTTTTACTGGAAATATACAACGAATTTGTTCTGCTTCTTGAATGTAGCCTTTCTATGGTTATGACGTTAGCTGTGTTAAAACGTTGATGATTTGATCAACAAAATGTATTAATATCGTGTATTTCACATTGAGGTAACGTATGCTCTTAATTAAGTTGTTTTAATACATTTAATTCACCTGCGTACGTTAGATGATGGCATATGTGTGATGGGATTGGCACGGAGAGTGTGTTATTTTAAAAATACAATTTAAATGTTTTGAGTAAGCAGCTAGTGCTGCATAAATTAATATCATATATGCACACCTGCCTAAATGCATACTGACAGATGAACAGATCTTGTGCATGTGTTTGGGAAGGCTAGTCTTGGAGGCAAAAAGGGCTTTTTTACTTACTACTCATCCATAGTGTAAGGTTTTCTCAGGGTTAACACACTTTTTAAAATCCAAGACAACAACTATCATTACATTTCTCAAGGGAATGCAATAATAACAGCCAACCGATTGTTTCTTGTCACAGTGATAATAGGTCTTTGGCAGTTGAGCTAAAGACATCCTAGTCTACCTGCTTTTCCAGTTTAGTGTGCACCCACAGCTTCATATATTCTAGTCATGAAGCACTGTTTCCTGTCCAGTTGCTGGTCTCTTCCAGCACTAAAGCGACATGGAATGTGTTGCAAGCCCATCTATAAGGAAATCAACTCCAGCCCATCTAGAAAATGTGCTTTTGTAGGGCTATTTAAAGAGCAGTGTTTTGAAATTCCCACCGGCTCTCTGGGTTTATCAGGAAGTGTCTGTAGTTAGTGGACTAACAGTGGGTTTGTTTTGGGTGGATAAGTGTCACAATTCCCTACATTAGCTCGGTGGAGTGCCTGTGTTTTCTCTGTCGAATAGCATGTGAAGGAGGGGCACGACATGTTGGGATTTGAGATGAGCTGTGGAGGAAATGGAATATGGAGGAGAAGCTCTCTACTTTTTGGTGCAGTACCAATGCTGAGGAAAACACTGCAGTGCCGCTGGTGGTGTTTTCCACCAAGATACTGAGAGTGTTTCAGCTTGTTGGGGCGTTCGTGTTGACTACACTGCAGAGGCACTGATGCATATCTCCGTCTCGCTGGAGCTTGCATAGCTCCTATTTCTCTGTGCTACAGTTAAAGCCTCGAATGGTGAGACGTGCCTCGTTCTTTTTATACATGAAAATACGGACGTGCAGGGTTTAAATGTAAGGAGGATACTTTTGCACAAGTCTTAACACATTTGAGCTCAAATACATGAACGCATATCACTGATGTGTTTACACTGTGATTGTAAGAGTGACACACACAGAATGACACAATTGCAATCTCACTAAAGCTGAAGTTTCTCTGTCACACATGAGATGTGATCATTGTATTACTGGTTCTGTCAATTTGATAGTTGTTGTTCTTTGACATTAGATGCTGTACATACATTTTTCCACGGGCACTTGTGTGCCTTTAATTTATTGTTTTTGGTTTGGAATAATTTACTCGTGTGCTGAATTCTATTTTGAATAGTAGGCAATCTAAGACAGTAGTGCCTACAGTGGTGTGTTTTCATCTAAATCTGAAATGATGAAGCGTCATGCTGATGTTTGCAGTTAATGCAGCATATGTATTAATAATAAACCGTAGTCTGATTTTGATATTTTTCCAGTTTTGAGTCAAAATAGCTAAAAGTGTAAATAATTGCCTGAGCTGTGCGTCCCATCAGGTTCCCATTAGCAGGATGTTGCTCCCGTTCTTATAAGCAGTAGCAGAGAATTAAAACGTGCCCTCTGCTTGCAACAGGAAATGGAGTTCTGCTGCGGGTCATAAAGATCATGCGCTGTGATTGTAGCTCGAGGTTACACATTCTGTGTAATAGAAAGGCAGGCGGCGTTTCTGTGTTTCTGCTCCTCGACGGTGGCTCTCGCAGGAGATTTGCTTACCCGTTCGCACCTCACCACAGTTTGTCGACCTCTGGGATTGCCCATCAGCCCATTGTCACGGTGCTGTGAGCAAAGTCTTGTGGTAAAAACATGCCTGATTGCTCTGTTTGTCCCCCTCGATCCCTTTAGAAGATCTCCTTCTTGGTTAGTCTGACACATATTCTTTGTGACTGACTAAAAAGCTGAGTTGAAGATGAACACGGCTGAGCCCTTGAATCATTGCAAAAACACAACAATGGTGAAAAGCGGGGGAACAAGACGTTCTTGGTTGTATTTTGGTGGCTCGACAGTAACGGTTGCACAGGACAACCAGAGGATCATTATTTCCAACGATTAAATCTTTGAATACCATCACGCATGAGTATTGTTGATGCCCTTGGACCCAAAATGGCATCAAAACATAAAGAAGCTTATTATGAGGGATGAGAGGGCAGATGAATAAAACTCTGATGCAGAGAGCACTGCAGTAGTTGCACCATAGATCTCATTCTCCAGAACATGACTTTGCATTTTAACTTTTCAGCAGCTGGGTTTACTATTCCCTCATAAATGAACCTTCAAACTACAAAAGCACTTGTCGGTCGTTTTTCTGCCTTTTTATAATTCCCTAAATCACTCTGCAAATGTATCAAATTTGTCACCGTCTGTTTTATTTTGTCTTTTTACTCAAACCAAACCACGTTCATCGTGAAATCCTTTATATGTTTACCTAACTTTTTATGTATTCTTGGTAATATTTGGCTAATAAGTTACGTGTGACCATTACAGCCAAGTTAAACGTGATTGGTTATATTTCAATCAACCAGGCTGTGATTCTTGGCAACCAAAAGGTGATGGTAGGCGGCCAGCCTGGCAATTATGGACGGGTATCGTTACATTATTGATATGGGTCCTGATGCTGCTTATTGATACCGATGCTATTGCGGTGATGTTGACAGGTTTTCAATGTAGCGAGTCATTAGAATCCGTCACCGTGTGTGATCGGATGTGTTCTTCTGTATTGAAGCCCTTTAGTAGTGCAGTGTTGTTTATTGCATTTTGAATGTTTTCCTACTCGATTTTATTCACATGATTAGACACTTTGTGCACAATGCTTAAAACACTGAATTCAGAAATTTAACGGAAACACAGAATTTGGAAAAAAAATTGTTGAAGTTGTGTAGTGTGAGCTGGATAATGTATAACCTATTTATAGAGACACTCAAAAGTGATTTAAATTTCAGTGGTTTGTTTTTCGTTGTTTTATGTTAGTAAGACGGTGTGTTTACTTTAGATGTTTAGTTTCAGAGGTAATAAGATATTTCTGCGGGTATCTGCTTCAGAACATTCATAGTTTTCAAATCTTTGTGAATTCTCTACCATGTATTCCTAAAACTGTCTGACGGAGACATGTCGTAGGCAGTTATTAGTCCTTCTCGAAGTCTATGACCCTTGTGGTCCAAAATGTAACGCTTACAAAAGTATCTTTACATAATTATGTTACTTTTCTAAATATGTATCGTCTTGTTATTTCTTTCTTCCAAAAAAGAGGCGAGGATAACCAAGAGCAAATGCAAGAAATTGAGTTTTCATTCGTAAAAAGAAATGTGACCGATGGGTTGACTGCATGTCAAATTAATCCCAGCATGCAAGGCCAAATTGCCTCTTAAATTCCCATGTGACCGGTTGCTGACAAGCAATGTAGCATTTGAATGTCTATTTGTTTTTAAACGGTGTCCAGTGTAGTGCTCGCTCCCTGTACATAAACTGCACCACATGTTACATCACTTTGAGCGAACTTCACAGAGATCAGTTCAGGAAAAACGGCATCGTATGAACAGAACAAGCTCAGCTGAAAACATCAAACTGATGCACCATTGCAGAATGAACATAAAGGAAACACTATGTCATATACAAATGGCATATAATTTGTCCTGTATTGGCACCATGTCTCCCTCTGTCAATAGTATGTCTTCCCTGTATATTGCTGAGAAACCTTCCAGTGCAGAACCAGCCTGCTATGCTAGGTGTAAGAGGGGAAAATAAGCCTTCAGCTGAAGCTCCAGCACCCACTCTGCCTGCCCTCCGTCCATAAAGGCTCTCCCCTCCCCCCTTTTGTGCTGAGTGTGGTCCTTTTTAGGTAAACAAGCATGGCTACTCCTGATTCGCTCTTGCTCACTCTCACTCTCGCTCCCCTCTTCTTTCCTGTTTGAGTTGCGTAAATCTTTTATAGCTGCTTCTACCAGCACAATCTCTGCGGATACTCAAATGGCATCTGAAGCCCTTTTGAAATTCAGCCTGGTCCCCCCCCCCCCCCCCCCCCCCCCCACCCCCAAGCAAAAAAAAAAAAAAAGCCCGGC
>NW_022280036.1:11992029-12000790 GCF_004355925.1 Anarrhichthys ocellatus | reverse complement strand
CCCCCCCCCCCCCCCCCCCTATCCTCGTAGAGCAAAATGGAACAAAATGGCGGGCCCCAATCCTGCTGTTTCCCTCGGGGACCGTGGAGCCTCATTTTGGGGTTGCGGGGGTCCTGGTGGCTTTAACTCGTGTTGGGTTGAGCTTGCTTCCGCTGCACCGCTCTTGATAATATTTTCTCTTCTGTGAGTTTCTGGCACGTCAAAGGGAAAGACTCTCTGTTCTGGCTCGCTGCTGCTTCTCCACAAATGTGCTTTTCACAGACTCTGCTTTGATCTCGCTGATCGGAGCGTGGAAAAGGAATATTTTTGTGCTCTTGTTTTTAAAGGAAACTTACTGATGTGCTCAATCACAATGTTGGGCATGCAGAACATTTCACAACTTCACACAGAAGTACTCTGCTAGCGTTTTCATTACGCTAGTTTCAGTTACGCTAGTTTGCCGTATTGATTGAAAGTATTCAGCATCACATAAAAGATTAATGTTTCTTTTGAAAGGTGAGGAAACATATGTTTGTTTGAAGATTATAGAGAAACACAAAATGGGAGTTTGGTTTTGTACAGCTTGGTCTGAGTTGGGTGAGGTATCCGTTTTATATCGATATTCTGATATGAGACTAGATATCGTCTTTGATTGTTTATCGTCACACGTGTTGTCTTTTTCTGGTTTCAAATGAAGTGGTGCTATTCTAACTGCGCCAGTATTTACCTTTACCGACTCAGTCATTATATCCACGTTACTGAGGATTATTTATCAAAAGTCTCACTTGTTGTCGCACACTGAACACTACAGTGAATTCACCGGGCTAATTGCTGACTTTGATTTGTCCCCTTGTACCATACATCATCTCAGTAGTTTCATTAGTTCACATATCGGTCATAGACATGCTACTATTCAAATTCCAGATGGGCGAGTCGAGGGTTTATCGTGAGAAATGATAATAGGTGTAAGTAATAATAGGTGAAAGTCTTTGCTGTCAATAAGCACCATTGCATTTGTGCATGTTTTCCACACAGAGAACCTGAGAAGGTTACACCATCAGGCAAATGGCTGTGTGCCTAAGCCTGGGCAGGCATGAGTTAGAGGATAAAATCTGGAAACAACAGTTGGTGTTTTGATTGAATGTGCTGCTGAGCAGGAGGCTGCATGGGATGAGGTATTATCCGTACGTGGCATCGGAAGTGTTCTGAGGGTAGTTGGCCAGGTCTGGCAGCTGATAGCAGAGACAGTCTGTGTGATGTGTCCCTCTGGGCTCAGCTGTTCTGGTCTGTTCAGCCTGTTGCTGAAACACAGGGGAAAAGATTCACTGTCCTTTTCCGTTTTTCCTCCTCGGTCTCTTTTTAAAGGGGTTTCCATGCCAATCCAAAGCTGCGGTGGCCGACACTCGTTTTTATTTTTTTAAAACCTCATAATAGGAGGTATTATAAAACAGAACGTAGTGCACAAATCACAGCGATATGTCTCAGAGTTGGATCTTTTCTGGTGCTATTTTGCTGTTAATGCTAGCTCATCACTTATTGAACATGGTTTTTATTGCTAGTCCCTTTTCTTGTGAAGTGGTTTGACTGGAAATCGGACGCTTTAGTTTGTCAGTGTCCTAGCATTGCCCCTGCGTATAGCGTTGTTGTTAAATGCTGTAGATCGCACAGTATTGCTGTTACAGAACTGAAACAATATTGTTTTACTGTGCCTGATTTCTCCTCCGTTGCAGTTTCAGCTCCCTTTTCGAACATGGCACCTTGACAGAAGACTTAAGCCAAAGTCATGGTAAATGTAATGTATGCAAAAGCAGTGTTGAAATGGAGCAGCATCCTGTTACCGGTCCACAACCAACTGGTGTCACTCTGAGATAAATATTATGTGTCTGGGGATTTATTGCCACTTTGAGAAATTGCTTCATGCCTGACTACTGTTGTGTTGTGACTTCAGCAGTGTTCTTTAAGCCCTGTTTGGCCCAGCCGTCCTCTTCATGTTGGGCGTAAAACTATAAACTGAGCCGGGGGGAGGGGGTGAAGGACAAAGTGTTGTTGGGTGGGGGAGGGGCAGAGGTGGCCTGGCTGAATCTCAATCCCCAAGGCCCTTCAGCGGGGCTGTGGCCTTTTGATGGGCCAGCTGCAGCCATTCATCCAGTCATTTACATTGAAATGCAACAACAGGAAGGGGGGATGGGAGGGGAGGGCTGTGGGGAGACGGGCCTCTGCGCCTGTGCGGACGGGATGTGAATGAAAAGCAAAGGCATACCTAAATACCAAAGAGATGAGGTCCGTCAGCTCACCAACACATGCAGCCATACTTTGTTTCCCCCCCCAGCATGCTGTGGGGCAGTATACTTGACACAAAGGATCTAAGCAGCCCTTTTGACTGGTACATGCGTTTTCCCCACTCAGCTCTTTCCTGTCTTTACAGCTCGGCTGGTGGCTATAAAGAGGTCGTGATTCATCCCACTGTCCGTTTTAACAGCGCTCTCCTGTTAGACCTATTGTTGATGCTGCTTTTTTTTGTACTCAAACGCCTTCATACATTGTGGGTAATTGCCTTCAAATGGATGATTTACTTGTGCAAATTCTTTATCGGGGCTTATTTATAATGCCTGTATACGTGTTGTGGAGTGTCAAGTTGCTGTCCCTGGCTCACTGTAATGGAGGTCATATTTTGCTACTGGCTGGTAGAAGAAGCCGGTTTTGTAACTCATTAGAGGCTTCAGACACAAACTGTGGTTGAGACGAATGAGGCCAGTGTGTCATTTTTATGAGTTCATCCAACTTTCTAGGATAACTCGGATGTCCTCAGAGGTGTGCATGCGACGGTGATTGAGAGGCGTTTTGGGGAATGTGTTAGAGCCATGTTGTGACCGGGCAGTAGCACTGCATCAACACCCTTAGCCTTCATTAACTATAATGAGACCACTGTGTTGGCAGCAAAATACAGACGGAAACCTTGAATCTTTGCCACAACACAATATCATCAAATATTTTCAATCTACGTTCCAGGTGGAACAGTTTGTGAAATAAATGGCATAGATCTACAGAATTGTACAGTCTCATATTATTTTGCACAGCTGTGCAGTATTTTGTCTTTTGCTACGTCTTTGAACTGTCGGGTCTCTCAGCTTAAGTGGAATTAATTGCTAATTTCTCATCTTTTCACTGGTACCTTGAGCAAAATGCCCACACCAGCCAATCTGCTTACCTAAGCACCAAGCTAACATTAGGCTAGAAGTGGTTTCATCAAGGACGTCTCATATTCAGCAAAGCTTTTGTTTTCATGTGTGCCGGAGTGACAGTTTGTGCAAGTAGTCGCACTACAAGACTGCCAGTGGAAAAAAAAGATCACGCCTTAGAATAGATGGAACGACCCATAGTGTGTCAGGGTTTATGCCCGTAAAGTTGTGCCGTCGCGAGAGACTGAGTGCGATTGTGACGATGAGTATGAAGTTAGTAATGTCATAGCTGTAAACGTGCACAGTTTGTTTGTCGGTGTTGGAGTGCTGCAGGCACGATGTATTTTTTTTTTTTTTAGCCCAACAGGAAGTGGTTCGCACTGGTTCCCTCGACAAAAAGCCAATGGGATTTTTCCATTGGATTTTGAATTATTGTAGAAAATAAACTCTGTGGCGAACACAAGTGTTTACTACAGAAAGATGATCTTCACAAATGAACACCACCTTTGTGCGAGTTAAACAGTTGATTTTTAAAATCCCTACTCCCTTTTCGTAGTAGATCAACTCTCCTTTGAATATATGATATGGCTAAATTTGTGTTTCAATTATAGAAAGTGAAACGGTGCTAGTATGTTAATATCTTTGTTTTATGTCGGCGTCGGCATTAATATCAGACATGTTTTGATTGCAGGTATTCTACCCGTCAACCAAAGCTGAAATTAGTTTCTGGGCTGCTGCATTGAGACCTATTTAATCACTATCTAATGCTCACAAAGACTTCTGACAGCATAAACATTTGTCAACAAAAAAACTGTCTGTACTTTGTGATCATCACTTTACTTGATCTTTGAAAAGATAAAAGCTTGTAGATAATCTGAAGAAATGACATAAGAGGCAAAAAGACAAGACATACGGTGCGACCAATTTTAGCTGACCTATTTTTCCTCAAACTAACAGGAAGTCACTTGCGCCTTTTCACGCTTGCATGTTTTTTTAAAATTTCTGACAGTTGGTCAGTTAATCCTAAGAAAATAGTCAACAGAATAAACAAAAGTACAAATAATACGTTGCAGCCCTGAATACCTTGTTATATAACATAGTCTAGAATATTCCTCCTAAATCACAGAGAAGGTGAAACGAGTGTCGTAACTCTTGGTGCAGGGGTAGGAATTAGCGAGCGTCTTTAACCAGAGCAGTCAGCAGGGAGTGGAAAATAACATCATCTTCAGTCAGACTGCACGGGGACTTTCCCTCCTGAATATGTGGCAGCTCAGAGCCCTTCTTAAAGCGACAGGCCCACTTGTGTTTGGCCCTCATACCGAGGCCTGTGCGTCCACGTTGTGTCTGCGTGTCACGCATCGAGAAAACACTTCACTGAGTATTTTTGTTTTGCCGGGAAAGGAAGCAGTCTAAATGAGAAGTGGGAAATAGGAGAACAGAAAAACATAGAAGACATAGAGGCCATTAAGTTGGCCTAGAGCTACCAATAATCTTTCCAGCATTTCACTGTGTTTGTCTGCCAAGGCTCGGAATAGTCACAGATCTGTGGTTGGTCGACTAGAGTTAACCAGACGCTGATCTTTAAAGTTCTTTTGATACCAGAACCGTGTGTGTGTGTGTGTGTGTGTGTGTGTCACTCACTCTCCCTGCAGTGAATCTTTTTATAGAAACAGAAGCCAGCAGTGTAATCTCTGGCATGGATGTAGGACAGCCTTTTATTCCTTTTATTTCCATTACTTATGGAAAGCTAGTTCTTACCCACAATCACTGTTTGAATGTACAGTTTCCTTAGAAAAGGGAAAGTGGTAAAAGGATCAAAGCAATGTGTTTGCATGTTTTAGCACATGTGCTCCACATTGTGTATACCTGTTACCAGCTGCGGTGTATGTGTGTGTGTGTGTTTTCTTTCTGTGCTCGTCTGTCATCATCGCTGGTCCTGGAGACACTGACTGTAGCAGGAGATACCACAGAAGCAGTGTGGCGTGTCTGTCTGTGGACAGATAGCATTGCAACCATGCAAGAGGCAGATACAAAACTAAACAGATACATAGTTAAGATCAGAATCGAGGCCGAGTTGGAAGATGGGTGTGGCGGCGAAGTAAGGGCGGCTATAGTAAAAATTGGCATCAGGGCTGATGTGATCCCATCGCAAGATGGTCTCTAGTTTTTAGGTGATGGGTAAAGTTGACTATACGATAGCTCCTCGTTTCACTACATAAAGCTAAATAAGATGGCAGCTGGCTGGAGTAGCCTTATAAAGTAAATGACTAATAGCGACCTTGCTGTTGGCTGTATTGTATCATTTCCAGTAAATCTCACACACGTACTGGGGGGGGGGGGCATGGACATCTGAGACCTGAGGGTCCATTGCCAGTAAGTATTACATTCATGGTCTGTGGTGTCAGAACACCACACCTGTAAGGCAGGTAGCAGCATTGGTGTAATGAAAACAGCATGAGGAATTGGTTTGCTTCCTTCACTCAAATGGCATCCTTTTTGTTGCCAGCTCTCTAGTCTTGGATATCAGAGCCCCACCATTCTTTCGTCTGGGAAAACCACAGATCCTGTAAGCTTTTAAATTAGGGATTCAGTGGTCCGACCTTTTCAGTACCGATACGCGGGCTTTGGGTGTCGGCCGGTGTTGGGTAGACCAGTGTTTAGTTAATAAGCTGCATGTCTCACTTTGTGTACGTGACTGTGTACGTGACTTGACACAAACATTGTTTGCCTAACTGTGTAAAACAAAATGTAACAAACGCATATCGGCCCATTGTCACATTTACCCGATCCAGCTATTTGAGTCAGTATTGGACCAATATCAGTATCTTTATCGGGTGTTTCTCTACTTTAAATGTCTTCAGCATTTCAATGCACACCATATTTGTCAGAGGCTATGTTTTGGTCCATACCTCACTAAATGTCCCACGGGTTGGATCTGCCAATAATCCTCTGTTTTTGTGGGCCATGTGGCAACACATTTTTTTCGAAAGAAATGTTCCCTCGCAGAATGGTCCAAAATTGAAATCTATTTAAAGCTACAGCTGTTCTATTATGAATGTTTCTCCTCTTTAATTATTTAATAATAAGGGGCTATACTGGGAGTGGTTGATAGATGGAGCAAAGGGACTTGAAAAGGAGTAAGAGCAACTACACACACGCACACTTTACTCAATTGCAACATATCTATTAAGTTTTTTTTCATATCCCCCTCTGTGATTCTTGGACAGATCACAAGTCAGCCCTGTGGTGTTATGCTGCTCTCTCGCACACTTGGCTTAACTCTCCACTTGTTCTTTCTTTCCGCCCCCCCCAACACCTCTGTTCTCTCTCCACATCTGTCCTCTCATCTATCCATATTGGAGCCCATGCAGTACACTTGCATGCTCGTCTCCTCTCCCTCTGACGGTCTCCTCCCCCATCTCCCCCTCTATCCAGTTGCCCTGGTTCCTCAGGAAGCTCAGGGCGTTGTACGTAACCGGTTGCCTTGTTTCCTCCTTCGACCAAAAAGTACACTATGCGTGCGCACCTCTGACATCAACAGCCATGGCGTTTTTCTGCCTTTATTTTTCTGTATTTTGTGTAAAGTTCTGGAGGATATTTTACTTGGCATGCCTTCTCTGTTGTCCCAGATGCAAGCAGTTTTCTCTGCCGGTAGATTCTGATGCTTAATCTTAAGGTGTTGGCCAAAATGGAGTGCAGATGTGATATATTTTATTACTGCAATAAGTGTCAGTACATGTGATTGAGATAATTCTGTGTGTATGGTAGCAAGAGGCTGGCTACTTATCGCTGACACTAAAGGTAAATTCTGTAATATTTCTAAGTGTGTCCAGTGCATTTTAGATATCAATCAGTTGTGTGTGTCACCAATGGATACGCCTCTATTTCTACATTTGTGCTGCACATCAGTACATGTCCAGCGTTTTAATGCTGAGAGTGAGAATGCTCTCACTAACTCTCTGCAGGTCTTTCTCTTGTTTGCTTTCCCGTAGATTCAACCAGGACGCTAATGGGTAGATGTTTGTGTCATGTGACGTGAGGGCAGAAAGTAGAATCGTGCTGGACCAAAACATACATGATTTCTTAATGTGTACTCACATTCTGCCCCTCGTGTGCACATGGGTGCAGTCATACCTCCACCGAACAACGTGGAGAGTTGTCCCTTGATTTTTATCTGCAGCAACATTTTGTGTAGTTTTCTTTTCTTTTTTTTGTTCCTCCCCTCCTCAGAGTGAGAGAAAAATAACATGCACAACACTCGTACTGTGTGGGTGTGTTTATGGTATACAGCCCTCATTGGTGTCAGCAGTAGTAGCTCATGTACACTCTGCCTACGATAGTGTTTTTTTATGAAACAGTGGTTATTGTATTGGTATACACGCACAACCACAGACTGCCTGTGCCATTTCCCCCACTCCTTGTGCTTTGCAGTAGTTTCACCCGCTCATGCAGCAAGCTTTCGCACCTACACCGTGGATCCATACTGTCTGGTAATAACAATGTTAGCTCCATATTGTGAAGAGGCATGCTGAAGATTTATAATAAGCATTGAATGTGTTCAATACTCTGCGTAGTGACTCTGTCATGTTCATTCTGTACACATGGCATCTATTGCTATACATTGGCTATATTAAATACATTGAATTTAATGTAGTATTTTGAAGAACACAGAAGTTGCATTGCTAAAGATCTGAGTTTCACATCCTTATGTGGATATCTGCCTTTGTAGCTGAACACAGGACTCGGGATGTGTGTCAGCTCTAGATATTTATTAAATGGCTTCTTCTTAACTGGCTGAGAGTTGTGTGGGTGAACGGATGGCCGCAGGCGTTCAGAAGCAGCACAGTCGACGTGTTCAGTGGTGTTTATGTCCATAATGTACCATGTGCTGCTACGCCTCCGTTTCCAATATATTCAAGGAGCTCCGTCTTTCAATGCAACCATGGCAACAGAAAATGACAAATGGCACAACGGGGGAGATGCTCAGATTGTGTGTGTGTGTGTGTGTGTGAGAGGCTGAATGATAGAAAATCACAGTGCGAGTGAATAGGCTGGCTGGCCTTCACTAACTGTATAGTGCACTGTGCCATTGTTAAAAACACGGAGTTAGAGATTCACTGAGAAGCAATTTTGTTCTGACCCGCTAATTTAGATTTCTCTCGATTCTGATTTTCGAAGGTTAGTATTGGAGATTAGAGAAAGCATCTCCTTTAAGCAACTATCTTTTTAAAGTTTCTCACCAAAAGCAATTTTCTTTACAAGATTGCATTTAAACAGATCACAACAGCATTATAATCAGTCTTCACTCAATACTCGTGTTTACTGAGTAGAGCTTGAACACGTCATCATCAAGTCAAAGATAGAGACCTTGTGCTGTGGGCAGAGGAGCTGCTCACTGCGAGTACTCTGAGAATGCATTACCATATAATAAGTGTATAACTTGGTTGTACCACATGTTTTAAGGTTTGTTCCTTCACGGCTAATTTTGGACTTGCAGTTGTGATAAAATTGCAAGCTTTTTCTTTTTCACTGCTGCTAAAGAACTTCCACACCAACTGTGTGTGTGTGTGTGTGTGTGTGTGTGTGTGTGTGTGTGTGTGTGT
>NW_022280036.1:11977853-11992019 GCF_004355925.1 Anarrhichthys ocellatus | reverse complement strand
TGTGTGTGTGTGTGTGTGTGTGTGTGTGTGTGTGTGTGTGTGTGTGTTTGGCTGAGGCGTTACTGTCTGTGCCGCTTTGTGCCGACATAAAACTATAAATGCATGTGACCCTAATAAAAACTAAATATGAAACTGACCGGCTGGTCACCAGTCATGGCCTCTCAGCTAAAAACCGGCTGGTAGTAGTTTTTATTGATACGCGCCAACAATGCGTTGAAGCATAGAGAAAGTATCTGGGATGTGTCTGAAAAGAACCGTTGCTTTTCTGACGCATATATTTCTATGCTGTAAAATAGGACGGTGGCATATTGTGGATCATGTCAATAGCTAGAGTATACGTCTTAAAAAAAACTTAATTTATGTCAAGAATCAAAATAAATATACTGCTTCTGAATTGAGGATTTTTCTTGCTCCTGTTATTTTCATATAATTGTAATTTGATGAATACACTTTGGGTTTTTGACTGGCGGACGCCTTGGCTCTGATTTGTGATGGGCAGCATCATTGTCTTTGATAGTATACACAATACATTAAATATAGACTACTCGATTTAAGTATTGAGACACATATTGGCTTACAGTTTGACCCGAGGATGTGACTTGGCATATCCCGACCTGATTTAACTAAACATCAGTGTGTTGATGCGTCCAAAGCCCTCTGCATTCTGATGTTTTGTCGATTCTGCAGTTCTGGCCCTTGCTGCTGTAATAACACTCCTGTAACTGCTACTTGTTAAGACACAATGTATATAATCATACGATTTGAAAGAGCAGAAAAAAAGAAGCTCAATATACATGGATCTCAAACGTCTTATACAAGAGTGTTGTCCCACAGCAATAGAGGGTCAAATTAACACAATTCCAATAATCGGTTGTCCTAAAAGGGAAATCTGTGAGAAGACTGAACTATATATTTGCTGACAGAGATTATTGAAGCAGTAATGATTCGGCCAACGTCTCATTTTGGGTGCAGTTACCGTACCGTCACTGAATTTGTGGGTATTTTGGCGACATCATTTACTTCTTTAATTAATTGGACGTATAATGTTAATGCAACTGTAGAGTATGATGCTGGAGGACCATTGTGTTATTTGTTAAGCCCTAATAATGTTACACTCTCGTTCTAAGAGTGGAAACATATTGGTGTATAATCATGAGATTGGAGACTTTGTCAGAACGTAACAGACTTGGGGGCTTAATGCACAACATGTTCCTCCCAGCCCCGGTTGTAATTGCTCATAACGTATGAGCACAACATTCATGCTCTTCGGTTCATACTTTTTTTTTTATTTGTTCTTATGAACCCCTTTGATGTTAAAATGGGTGAAATCCCCACGTTTCACCATTAAAAGCTCAACCGAAAGGCTGCTTGTCTTGTGAAGCGTTGGATTAGTTATTAATTGAATTGAAAATAGATTATTGTTCACGACGCAGTGTGAACAGCATTGCTATAGATGTTAAGTCGCTATGTTGTTATTGTTATCCTTCTTTTGAATTCCAGCGACATCGGAGAGTTATGTACGGGGAATGTTTAAATGGCGCAGGCTGTATATAGAGAACACTTCTCAGGTTGAGGCCAGCATTTCAAAAGACATCTTTTGAATGTGATGAGAGATTTTTTTATTTATTTTTTTTTTCCCCAGGTCCAGAGAGCTTGTTACCTTGACAACAGCAGAAGATTCATAGCTAGAGGAGCTGAGCGAGTGAGCCAAACAAACGAGCGCTGTCGCTAACTGTGTCACGAGTGCTGCTGCCTTCTCATCCCTTCTCCTCCCCCTCCTCCACCCATCACGTCTCGGCCTCCATTTAATACCGGGCTTTTATTTAGCTGGTTTGTGGCTCAGCTGCTATCCAGCCATCCCACAGACTCACCTTTTTATCTTTATCTAGACCGATTGTTTTCCTAACTCCCTGCTCATCATCGCCCCTGCATTAGCTTTTTACAACGCCTCGTTGCACCGGTGTGTTTGGTCTTCAGATCGACTCATTGGGATCGAGCTGCCAGGTCTGTGTTGGTAGCTCATGCTGGATCGCTGTGCTGCGGTCCCTCCCTACAGAAGCCAGGCGATATCAATAATGTAGATGTTTTTTTGAAGAGGAGAGGTGTAGTGTTTTTCTCTCTCCTCCCCCAGCTGTCTCCCCCACACCCTCCGGTGTCAGATATCCCCTCCGGTGTTTGAGCATAGACGAGCAGATGACTGAATCTAATTAGTGAAGATACGACCATAAGCTCCGATACCTGATGCTTTGACACACTGCCGGCCGAACCCAGGCCTTTGTATTGAGCTGCTGTTGCTTCCTATTGTTTGGTTTAGTGCTCAGACTAAATATAAAGGTCGGTTCCTCATCGGCATCATAGCACGAACCATCACTGAGCTCTCCAGTGACGGATACCATTAGCACTGTACCCTCCATCAGCCCAACACGTAGTGTGAAGGCCTTTTACACTGGGAGCTTTGTTACAGTGAAATTAAACAGTGTAAACTCATGATATAGTTATATATTTGTTTTCCTCTATTTGACTGGTTGGGTAGTTGGTCATCAAAGTTCATCTGAAATATATCGGTCTTTAATAGCGTTGAATGTTACACGTCCCTGCGTGTTTCTTCTCTGTCGACAGAGATCATTTAAATCAATACAGGGCTAGGTTGGTCCAAACCCAACCCTGGACTCATTTTGATAGATATGACCTAACTTGTTTTTTTACCACATTGCTATCGACTGGACATCAAAGGACACAACTTTAAGCTAATGTAATGTTCCAGAGGTCTATTAGCAGGCTGCGTTTGGCTCTATAGATGCTTTATTTCACCAATCCCAGCGGCACTGCGTGTTAGTTTCTGTCTTGCTGAGATTCTGTGCCAGCATTTCTAATCCTATGCTTATACTGTGTCCTGCACATGAACTACACAACATTCGGCCAGCTTGTGAATTTTGTTAGAGATTATCTACTGTTGCTGCAAAGACTGCAGTGTGAGTGTGGATGAGTCTCCCTGCATGAGACGTACAGAGCCTGTGACACGCGTTATGAAATCAGACAGAGGTCAGCGCTGTTGTTGCAGGTCTCCTTTCAGCTGCTTCTGATCTGGTCTCTGATAGGACAGTACAGACACAGGACTGACTGGAGAGGTGCTCTATTGCCCTGGGGAGGTGGGGAGGTGGGGGGGGGGGGGGTCCAGATATGGTCCAGATATTTCATATATAGTAGCAGCAGTGAAACCAGTTTGTTGAAATGGAAGCTCTTCTTGTAATCGGAAGCCATATGACAGAAGAGCAGGACAAAAGAAGCCAGTGTCCTGAAGCCAGCATCGGAGCCCCTGTCTCCTCCTTAATCCCACAGCACCCAGGGAATGGCTCCTTCTTTTGCACGCGCACACACACACACACACACGTCATGTGTCACCACTGGTCGTGCACATGGAACCGGCAGTCTCTCTGTTCTATTGTTTTAAAGCTCAGTTAAGCGCTCTAAAACGCACTGCTGATATTTCAGCTGTTAGATAACGGGAACATGTTCGGTAAACATGCAGAGGAATTAAATATGCAGCCATGTTGTCATGGTGATGCAGAGCTAGAAATTTGCTGTAATTATTATGCACGATAATGTTGAATGTTTGGCCTCGGCTCCACACAGTGTGGAGGCAGTGCTTTTGACTAGGCTTGGTTAAATGAAGCCTTACTTTGGGTAGGAGTTTGACCTTTCACCTCTGACCTTTTCATTTGCTCCACTTCCATAGTGTTGAGCACATGCATTTCATTGTGTATGTAGAATATTTTGTATTTATATGTGCTGGTTTGTGTAAATGTACATGCGTTCTTTTGTCTTTCTATTGACTTGGTCTGATTGAAGATGTTTTTGTGCCGGTCAGCAGTATGGGTGGATGATATTACCTAATATTTATGTCACGGTATTTTGGGGGGATTTTGTGGTGATGGTAATATATTACAATGTTACAAAATTCTAAGGAATAAAATTAAAAGACAAAAATTAAAAACGCATCTTAAGATAACAAATATTTAAAAAATTGTATTTGTTTGGTTCCAAATAGGAAATATAGCTATATGTGTCTTGGGAGGAGCAGCTTGCTCCAAAATGTAATTGCTTTGTGATCTATTTATTTTTTTCAGCATTATAGTAGCCTAGTTGTAGCCATGCTGTTGTTTTGAGTTGTAAGTAAAATGTATTGCTGAGCAACCTGAATCTCAGCAATACAAAATATAGTTTTTCACACAGTTGCTGTTTTATAATTTCAAAGTTATCGCTCCTCCTTTTCACCACAGCCAAAATGGGAATTGTATTACACTTAAAATAATTCACACCTTTTAAAGAAGCAGACAACACAACATTTTACATCTTAAAAGACACATGGATCATGAGTGGAGCGGCTCGGCTTTTGTCCGCTCATCAAAACAAGACAATGAAAATCATCTGTTGCAGCAGCAATGCTGTCTGTGTGGACACCACCTGCGTACAAGTTGCAGCCGCACTGCTCACGCAGGCTGTGCTGCTGCTCTAAACTGTTAACATGGCCGCAAAAATGACAATGGCGAAAGCATAGACAGTATAAACTGTGTGGGGGGGAACGTAGTTCCTCTGGTATGGTGTCGCCCTCGTCTCATGGTAAAGTCTGTATTGCAGAACCCATGTTGTGGCAGAATGTAACATGGTGTTGAAACCATTCTACTGCCCACCTCTACTCAACAGTGTTTGTTTGTGTGCTACACATGTGACACATTCTGATTCTCCTCTGGCGTAGCTCAGTCAAAGATAATATGCTCGGAAGCAACCATTGCTAATTCCCTTTTTTCCCCTTGGCAAGATCGTATGACGTGTCTTGTATGACGACTGTGAGCCAATTGTCTGCATACGTCGCCACTTGTTCTTGACTTTGACCGTGTGTTTCACCCTGCTGCCCATTGTGTCTGGACTTTGGGTTAGACAATTGTGGAATGTCTTCGTTCAATCATACACTACAGCAGCGGCCGTTTCAGACACACCTGACGGGTGCACCTTTTCTAGTTATCTGTTACTTATTCAGCCTCTCATTCAAACTCAAACCAGAGTTTGTGATTGTTGGAACAGTGGGAAGACTAGCAGACCATTGACAGATGAGTTTTATCTTGTTTCTGTCCAGTTTGAGTGAAGTGTGTTTTACGAAGAGTAGCGAAGTGTGTTTTACGAAGAGTAGCGAGGTAACATTATTGTTCTCTGACTGGAGTCTGTTAGCTTTGAGGAGATCATATTTATTGTATGTTTTGTACGTAAAATAATAGTAATAATTATCCAAATCCCTGTTGATTTTGTTTATGAATTAATTGGCAATATAGTTTTAAATACGGGGGTAATGTCGCACAGTTTCAGCTTCTCCTGGAAGACATTCATACTATTGCAATTAGTTGTTTGCATGAAAAGTGACACATTGTTCTGTTAAGAATGTAAAGAGCGATGTTCAAACCCCGGCTCCGTTCTCAGCTTCACAGTGGGTGTAAATGTAGTATTGGCTGTTTCATAGAGTTGCAGAAATGGTCGGGCACAGACCCCCGGTTTCAGATGTCGGCACTTTGGTAAACACTTAACTGGGCAAAGTGTGACTTATACCGAGGCTTTCAGTAATGTTATCAATGTTATCTCAGTTTGAGTGGGCAGAGGATTGTGTTTCGTATGTTGTCTTTTTGTTCCCATGAAGAGGAGTGCTTTCTGAAGTGCGTTATATAGTCAAAACAAAATATCAAGTGCTATGTGTCAGTTTTGTTCTACTGTTTAAATGCAATGTGCTACTATTAGCAACTGTTAAGAGGCTTGTTAAACCTTTGACATTATCACTAAAATAAACAATAGATGATCCGTTTTCATGCTCAAAACAGGTCCTTTTATTTCACTTGCAGACAGTTGTCAACGTTGAAATTGTCCTTTTATTGTAATACGGACTGTTGATATTTTTCTTCTTTCAACTAGCTAGCATATCTGTATGTTCAGAAATGGTCAAATGTGTACAGACCAACCTTGGTTGAAGTTTCTGGATTTGCTCTGTGTTACGTTTGTTGGTGTTGCCATGCTTTTTCTAGTTAACAGTTGTTAAAAGTGTATTACTTGGCAGTTTATGTAGGTGATCATCAAGGGGGGATTGTCTGTATTCTGTATCCAAAACTCCGCTGGGAGGTTAGTGTTCTGCTTCCTCTCTGGATTATTACAATCTGTCAATCCTGTGCTTCCCGCTGGGAAAGCCCCACAAGTTCCACTCCAGTGCAAAGACAAATACACATCTAACAGTCATCCTTCTTACCACTTAGGCCGTCCCATTGAGGGCTGGCCTTAATCCTGTCCCAAATACCCAACTGCCACCCTGTCTGTACGATCAGCCTTTGTTCTCGGTCCTGTAAAACCCTCTATTCAGGTCCTGTTTGATATTATCCTGTAGCAGAGCTATAAATGAACACTGACAAATAATAAATAAGCACTTGTATAGGGGTAAAACGAATATCCCAGGCAGTTGTAAGGTCTCCTCTTGTTATGCCTTAAAGGGTAGAACCTGATCCCACCAAATTGGTGGGACATATGTGGGTTAAAATCGGGGTTAAATTCCCCCCTATGTCCTAAATCCTGATCCTCAGTCTTTGTCGTCATCGTTGGGAGGCGACTTGGTGAAGGGCAGCCAGCCAGGAAGGTTAGGAACCGGGCTTTAGCTGGTTCGGTTAGGTTGTCTTATGCTTCATTTGGCTACTTATTCTGCATTCACACCATATCGGGTGTTGCAGCGAGAACACCAGTCCTCCCATTCATTTGAGTGTGGGCTCTGCTTCTAAGATGTGGCGGTGTGGGCCGAGAAGTTGAAACCAAATCAACCTTTGGAGAAACGTAACCAGTGATCCAGAGTTGTACAACCCTGCCATGACCTCTGCACTAGTTCATATGACACAAACGGCATATTCTAAATCAACTGGAAACACTTGATGCACAGACGAGTGTTGTTTTCAATCATCAACTTCAGACAATGTGGACACCTTATGTACTAGTAGTCGTCCGGTAATGGGTTTGACAGATTAATCGGTGCGGATTGGACACTTTTCAAACAACTGGGCTCAGATAGATCACTGGTTTACATAGAGGCTCTGTGTGCATGTGATTAATTCCAGATAATACTCAAAGCTACTGTTAAATACCCCATGACATGGCACTTTTACTTCAAGACTGAGAGAAGGGGAATGAGAGGTGGAGAGCTCGCTTCCATAAATGCATGACACACTTTAAATTAGTGATATTATGTCATATCTGTCCTGCCTTCTTCTGTTTTATTCGTAAAAGTTATCTCTTGAACAAATAACGCAACACTATCGGTTCCCATCTTTCTTTCTCTTTCCGCTCATACACGCAGATAAGCTGCTCAAGCGGAGCTGTTTCTGACTGTGTCGTTTGGGTTCTTTTTGTATTGAGTAAGAAAAAGTCCGATTGGTTTATCCCAACATTTGAACTCTTATTCTGTAATAAAACAGTTACTTACTTTAAAGCTGTAGGAAACTCAAACCTAGGAACTTTTTGCTGAATGTGTTGATTGTGATTCTGGCCATACTGTCATGTCCCAAAAATGTCTTCATGTCTTTTTATTATTTCTTCGATCTTGAGACATTATGGTGACTTGGTGACTACTGTGTTGGTGCATTTTATGGAAGTTGTGGAAGTTTTCCAAATTGCACGTATTTGACTGTGGTTATACCTGTAGCTTTTTAATACTAATCAGCTTGTTGCCTTCTCTTAGTTATGTGTTTCCATGTCTTTGCCACGTACCACAACATCCAGTCTTTATTAGGTTTGAATCGAATGTTGTTACATCTGTTTAGATCAGTATATATGGTTCAGCACAAATGCAGGTTTGTGATGCATCATAACCACGTTCGAGCACAGGGACTGGGTACAGAGCTGGGCTATTTTTCGAGGGGTGGAACTTTCTCGGTTTGCTAACATGCATCGCGACGCGGACGACTGCATTGATGCAGTGACAGAATAATCTGGAGTTAGTTCAATTTCAGTCTCAATTTCTATGTTTCTCTTTCCTTCCTCTTTTTCTCTCATCTCCTCTGATTGTTTCACTGAGGGCGGAGCTTGTGCACACCCCTTAATGTGCGGCGCTGAGATGGCACTCCTCTAGCTTGTTGTTTCACTATCAATATTAGCTGCGCTGTTGTCAACAATGTTGCACGCAGGCTGAAATTCAACCGTGGTGGTGTTCTGATGCTGGGACTTAAACCGAGTTAGTGTGGAGTAGAGTAAGGAAATGTAACTAACTAGCTACCGTCTGCTAGCTGCTAGGCTGTATGCAGTGTCGCTTGCATACAAAAGTAGCCATGTGCGATTGAATCCTGAGGCCAGTGAAGGTTCACAGCTCTACTTGTTTTGGATAAAGACCAGGGTTGGTGTGTTCAATGTCGGGTCGAGGAAACAAAAAGGGGCCCAAATGCATGTCGGTGTGTCCTGTTGTTCCATAGGCCTTTCTCAGCTGGCCAGGGAAACTGTGCATGAACTGATGCTGGGAGGAGAAACGCGACCCTCTGCATCGCCTCCAATACCCGTCCATCGTAAGCAATGTGAAGCTGCTCGTGCTGTTCTAGTAACTAATGCTTGCTTTGTTTTCATCTTGTTTTTCAGGATTCTGTGGACTCAGACGACAGGTGTTTTTCTCGTTGGATTTTAGCCCACTGACATTCTTCCACAGCCATGGAATCGGTATGTTGACAAATTATATCTTTTTGAACTTGTATAACCATCAGTTGATACTAATTTGAAGGCCACTTTCATTGATACACTATTAGTAAAGCACTTGTCTCTTAAAAAGATGTTTTGGGCTTTGCAGTTTGTGCTGCCTGTCATACATATATACTTTATTATATACATTGTGGTGTGTGGATATTCTTCACAAAGCAACTGCAGAACTTTGTTCTTTTCATCGTCCTTCATTTGATTACATTTTCAATCGTACATGATTTTTCCTTATATGTAATATTGGCTCCTCTTAAGTCTCAATGCTTTTAAAGTTTATGTTCGCGTCAGCCATGGGACATGTGATATTTTGATAATTTCTTAAGTTTAGACTGTCTGCGCTTGAGTATACTTGTCTGCGCTTGAGTATACTTGTACACATCTCTGCTTGCATACTACAAGCATCAGGTTCTTCCCTTTATTGACAGTCATGCAGGAGGTTGTGTGTGCAGGATTGCGTGTACCAACAGGCAGCAATGAACTCTATCCACTGGAATGCATGTATTAAGAATGGGTCTTAGTGCATGCCTAACCTCTGCTTTCCTGTCCCTTTGTCAGAGTGTGTGTGTGTGTGTGTGTGTGTGTGTGTGTGTGTGTGTGTGTGTCTCAGAGACAGTGAAAAGTAGGTCACTGCTTCTGTAGTGCAGAATAGGGTTTAATCCTGGGAATAAACATCCAAACTATTTCCTGTTTCTCTGGAAATATGATAACGGTAAAATAACGTTCTAGGCATAAACCAAAACAGCTGATATATACAAATGATAGGTATCACTTCAGAAATACATAAATAGTTTTTGAGTGGCCACAGCTGTGGCGGCAGTGTACAGCCTGAATGCAGATGTGTGTGAATAACTGCTTTTTATTGGACATTCTAATGTCACAAAAGTGTTGTACTGCCACACAAGAAAAAGTTCACACCGATCAAACTTCTGGCATTGTATACAAACCACACCTTGATGAAGGACATGGTTGTTCACACTTCTGTCAACAAACACGCTGCCTAGCTTTTACTGGAAGGTTGCAATCATGGATTGCATTCACTGCAGAGGCACTTGAGTCTTGAAGGTGATGATACATACAAAAGAATAAGCACCGCAGTACTTGGTGCCTGGACATGCCTATGCCCCTGACAGGATATCTGGATATTATATATATCAGGAAATGTATCCTGGGAACTTAAATGTCTTCCACATTCAACAATGGAGTAACACTGTTGCGTCCTTCAATATAAAATTGTGTAAAGTGCACATAAATGTGAACATTTCCCGGTCATAGAACTGGACCGTGGCTTTATTCTTTTGGCAAAATGACTAAAACGTCACACATCTATATTTCTGTTGCCTTATATCTGCACCACTTGCAAGGGCGTCATCGTGCATGTATATGGGTATGTTGCATCCTCTTTAATTATCACCTGCGCAGGCGGAACAAAACCGAAAGTCTGCTTACTAATTCATTGGCACTTTTTTTTTATAGACAAGACATCAGTCCCGACATACCCATTAAACTGTGTTTGGTTCGCAGACGGTGACTATTAATGTCAGTCTATGGGACCATCATGATTCACGGTGGCCAACATAGCCAGCTATCATCTAAATAACGCAAACAGGTTATTTCACTTGGAATATCCTTCTTTTTTTTTTTTTTTGCACTCTGTAATAACTTGATTTTTATAAATGAGACACTTTTGCACACCATGCAGCCCCAACTGAACCACATACACCTAGTAACTACTGCCAGCGCAATTAGCGCAGATGTACATGCATGTACGGAGAAAAGGTGCAAATGTAAAGATTGATCTGATGATGAAACGTACAAATATTAGGAGGATCAAATTATTTACATTGAGCTCTAAACAACAGCTGCAGTACTGGCTCGTCTCTCTTGCCTCCTCCCACCCACCACTCTTCAGTCTGTGTGCCTGTGGCTGTGCACCAGAAAGAGCTGCTGCTGTTTACCTCTCCGAGCTGCCTGTATCTGCTTACTGTCAGTGGAAACCAAGGAAACTGATCACAAAGCTTATTGTGGTGCCAGGAGTGGAGTACATGCTGTGTGTGTGTGTGTGTGTGTGTGTTTGTGTTTGTGTGTGTGTCAAGCCCCCATAGGAACACACACAAACCCTCTGCCACTCCCCCCCCCTCCCTCTCCTCATGTGATGCCAGTCACATGGTTTCCAGGCAAGCAGCTCAGTAAATCAGAATCAGACTTTTATTTTTAACAGCTTTAAATCCTCCACCTGGCCTACACGGTTAGGAATCACTTGTCCTTTTCTTCGCTCTGTGTGTTTGTGTTGTTCACCGTGTGAAAGGTCTTTTTGCCACTTCCTCTCAAGCGTCATTAAGCCTCATAGCTGTCATAACTTGCTCCCTTTCTAGGTTTCATGTGGGTTTGACGATGCTCAGCTCCGGTATGAACGTGTGAGTGTACATAGAGCTTCTGTAATGTACTGACCTCGTAGACATTAGTGGTGATTAGTGATTAGAGGCCCTTTTGACTCGTGCGTCGCTCCATGCTCTACTGCAGAGACATTTGAACGCGATTGTAGAGCAGAAGCTGTTGCATAATAAGCATTACGTTTTTATAAAGTGACTGAACACAGAGGCCCTACCACACTAGGAAAGAGTGTCTGCACTCAAATGTGCCGACCATGTTTGTTCTGTTAATTATTATAAATGGTATTAAAGTATAGTTTAGCAGTGGTGTGTGTGTGTGTGTGTGTGGGTGGAACTACAGTTATGCGCTCAGGCCTTGTGTGAACTATAAGCACCTTTTTCATATACCCGTTACAAATATCCTCTCTATGCTTAAGCCAGCCGCCAGCAGTGCTAATATCATCCTGACTGTCATCTTTCAGCTGAGAGATGGGAGGTGTCTGTGTGTTCGATTTGGTGCAGATGAAAGGCTGAAATTCTTGTAATCACACCTTCTCCACTGGTTCCCTCACAGCTCCCCTTCTATCTGCTCCTGTTCCTCCAAAGCGGGGCTTGTTCCTCACTGGGGATTAGTGTGTGTGCAGCAGCTTTGAAGAGGGAAGTGGGCCCTGCCAGTCACATTACATAACTCGCCCCCGCTAGTGCGGCTCGGATCGGCCCGGCTGGAGAGAGACGACTATAGAGGCTTTGTTTTCCCAGCCTTCCCTTCTTCCTCCCCTCTAATGCTCCTCCCCCTCAGGCAGGCTGCACACCGATGCCGTATAGAAGGAGTCTGTTTGCAGGGAACAGGCAAGGCACTGTGGCATGGAGTGTAGGGAAATACGCTAATAACGAGCTGAATGGAAGGGAGCTCACTTCTTAGGCAAGAGGAATTTGAGGTCTGCCATAGGTCGTACAGTTTTCAGGGAGGTGGGAATCAAGGGTATGCAGTACGAGGTAGACCCATGCATTACTGCCTGCTCCACATCAGCAGTCCAGTGGTGACCCAGAAGGATAGAGTTTGGGCGTTTTAGCATTAGATGCGCACACGCTCAACAGTCACATCGTGCGATGTGTGCAAATCAACTAAAACGCATCATGCTATAAACATTTTTTGTGGCTTAATACAAAAGGAGAACTGTCATGGTTCTAATTTGCCGTGACTAATCCAGTGTTTCCCATTAATTACCTACAGTCTAGGTAGAGCCCTAGGTAGTATGTTTGTTGTGCGGCCCTAGTTGGAGTTCATTTCAGGAGTGTTAGAGGTCTGTGTCATATTTCTCAAGGTTGACGGGTCGGGAGATGGTTTGTGAGTTTTACCTAATTCTGTGTGTTTTTATTGCCATTGTCCCGTGCAGTTTGACCACACACACACACACTTCCCAACCTGGCATTCTGCCACTGTTAGTAGGGTGGGAGTGGGAGGCCAGTGTGCTCTGTGTAATGGAGGTTGAGACCAGTGAGCACTCTGAGCGAGTAGAAGTAACTCGTAGGCGTGAGAGTGAAAAAGATAAATAGCAGCTTTATGTACATCTTGCAGCGTTGAGTCCAAGGCTTGTTCTTTATTTCTGCATTTTCCCTCTGAGGAGTTGGGTTTTTTATTTTTTTTGGAGAGATGACAAAAAGGACTTGTGTAGTGAAATGATAAAGAAGTAAACTAACTAAAGCACAGTAGCAGCATACAAGCAATAGCGATGTTTCCCTTTACCACATTCACCAAATAATGTGGCCAGGTTTGTTTCTTTTGATTTTTAATCTGAATAAAAATAGATATTTTATAGCAAGCCTATACGGGGTGCCGGCGGGATGCTAGTCGCCGTGTCCAGTGCAGTGATTCATCCTACGAGAGTCTGCGACAAACGAGTCTTGGGTTTTGAAAGGGGGCGGGGCTACATTGTTGGGGGGCGGGGGGGGCTGGGCTGGGCTGGGCTGGGCTGGGATGACCCACACCAATTAAAGAAGTACTCTCTGCTGAATACTAAAATATTGTAATATCTCTGCACAGGATGTTGGTTTGCTTTCATCAAGGTTTCTCTTCCCACTCTTCTTGGGAGGTCACGGTTGCTCTTCAAGCTTAAGTACATGTTAATACACGCACGCTGCAACAGGATCTGCACCTGATGCTTGTACTGATTCAGACCGGCTGCTGCTTTATTATGTTGGTGCTCGATGAACATGTATTCTACTATCTGCTTATTCCATCATCTGCTGGAATTTCTGTTAGCCAGTTTGATGTCCCAGTCCTCCCTGTTGAGTCATATCTGTTCCCTTCTTTGTATGCGATTCTAATTCATCTTAAACATCACTTCTATATATATGTGCAGCAGCTCAACTTTGCTTAGCTTTTTTTCAGTTTGGCTCACTCATATTATTTATTTTATTATTAAGAATCTTGTTGAGGCCCCTCTAGATTTTCAGTGGCTATAATTAGTAATAAAACACAGATTGGGTGATGTCATTATCATGTTACTTATCATAAAGTATCATAAACAGCATGCAAATCACTTAGAAAATGATATGGATTGTATTAATAATAGATGTTAATTGTTGTCGTTGTGGTATTTGGTATGCGCCTTACACCACTACTCTACCTATGTGCCCTACTTTATGTTTGAACTACGTTTACTTGAAATCACTCATTTCATATTGATTGAAAAAGACGACATTTCAAATCATTATATTAGTATTCCATTGAAATTGATGAAATGTCCTATAATATATTGTTTAATCGACTGTAGTGAGCGACTTCAATGTCACTTCATCCGAATGCTTCCAATATAAAAACGGAGACAGTGGAGGACTGTGTCTCTAGTTTGCAGTGGTATACTATCTTGGCTTCATCTCTGTATTTTGAGATGGGCTCGAGTGTGCTTTCAGTGCGTCAGCCATGAGCCAAGTTCCCATCAAAGAGTAGCTGCTACACCACAGACTGTGTTTAGATGTGACGGCTAATTTTAGAGCTGCTAGGCCCTTGTCCAAGGTGGGGGGGGGGGGGGGGGGGGGG
>NW_022280036.1:11966005-11977753 GCF_004355925.1 Anarrhichthys ocellatus | reverse complement strand
GGTGTAAGATAACATTGAAGAAGCCCGCCCTCCTTACACAGTTACGTTTTGTTTGTTCATCCAGCAGCCCTCATACGGCCCCTTTGGATGTTTTCAATTACACCAGCAAGGACACGCACTGTCAAAGATCTGTGAACAGAGTTCACTAGTATAGATGGATATTTGTACCGTGGGTGCTTATGTCATGCGACGCATATAATCAAAATAGTGACTATCTAGAAGTATAGTAGCCTGCTTAGTTTAAGCTATATATTTTTGTAAAGTTAACAGCTTGGCGTCTCAAAACTAAAAATATCTAAAAAAATATATAACAAAGCGACACAAACTGCCCTATATAGTCTCAGATAGTCTTATATGTCTACACAGGAGTGTGTAGGAGCTCAGCCTGGATTAGCAGCTAGTCTGAATTGCTAAACCTAACCATATGTCTGACCGTGTCGAGTTTCTACAGGAAACTCTGCTCTAATCTTAAGCTGTGAGAGCGCAATGCTAGTCAATAGGCCTCTTTTTACAGGAAGGCAGTCAAAACCATGCAACGGGCTGCTAAAGGCTGAATGACGCAGCTAGCGATTGCTGCACTACGAGTTTCTAGCCGTAATAGCGGTGATAATGGATGGATTTGTTTGTCAGAAAGGCATCTGGTTTCAGGAAAGTCCTGAATGGGCGTGGACATGTCATTCATTCATTCATTCATTCATTCATTCATTCATTTGAAGGCACGCACATACAGACGCACAGTTTCATTCAGCGTGCACAACACATCCAAACTTCTACAGAGGCCATGTGGCCCAGCTGTCCCTCTGTGGCCGGACTCCCCCTCTCACAGCCACACAGCGGTGACCTTGGTTTCAAGTAGCTGTACTCTGTTAGAAAGCCAACACCTCTCCTGGGATGGGGTCACCTTGTTGTCTGATATACTGTAAGTCTCTCTCTCTCTCTCTCTCTCCTCAACCTCGGCGGCCTGAACGAATCCCTCTGTGTTAGCGTCGCCATTGCAAATCCAGTACAGTACACTGTATAGTGGCCGGTATCTTTGTAGCGTTGTTTAAATACAAAAGGCAGAATAACTTTGGCCTCTCCCTACCCAGGTGTTCCTTCAGCAGACAACCTCTCCTCTCAGTGACAACACACTCTATTAATCTAGGTGTGTGTGCACACAGTTGTCCCCTCCCTTTTATTCTCTTGCCTTTGATTCCCTGCAGCTGTCCAGTTATGCACAATGCACGGATGTGTCGAGGCATGAATATCTCTTCCATTGAAGGCCCGTCTCTGAAATAGCTCTACCAAGCTTGTATCTCACATTGTGGCCTCCTCACTCTCGTTTGTTTTACTAGCACAGATGTAGGTCAAACTAGTGGGGACAAGTATTGACACACTAATGTAGTAGGTTTTGCCTCAAACATTCTCAATGTGATTATGATCAGTGACAACCAATTCTGCAGTTATTTAAAATGTTATGTAAACACTGCAAACAATAAGTATGTTGTGTAATGTCATTATCAGTGTGAGCATATCTGAATTAAGTGTAAAAATCCAGACCAGTACCATATTAAGCCAAACTAAATGTGATCTCCTCCATGTTGCCGACCTCTAATCGGCAGTAAATTGCACACGGCCGGTCAGACACTAGTGGCTCCGTTAGTCCGCTTATGAACAGACACAACATTATGTTAATCACATCGTCCTTTTGCTTATACTAATGCAATACAAGCTGGATGTAGCGCTGTGACTGCACAGGTTGCTGATGGCGGCTGTTTATTAATTTGTCAGAACGTGCCATAATGCTGGTTCTGCTTTTTGCATCAGATCAAACTGGTGTAATCTTGTTCATCGGAGTGTAAGTATTAACTAACGTAAACTCTGGCTAGTCAGCGGTAATCGTTGTTTCGTAAAACAATACTTCTGTAAATGTAGACATTGAAAAAGGATTATGTTGGGATCCCTTTCCTCTTGTTCAGTATGATTGTCTTGAAATACCAAAGACATTCTCATTCACATAAATGTATGAGCCAGGTCTTTTGGCCTAGGGCAGGAGTATCTTGTTGAGGGCCATCTGGAAATCCTTTCCCTCTTCATATATGGAGAAAAAGCTTTGCGAAAGTACTCATACACAACTGGACTGCACACATAAAAAACACAATGCTGACAGGTCTGTTATTATGCTTTGCATCAGGCTGCAGTCTGTGTAAGAGCTGGCCTGGGGCCAGCAGCCAGCCAGGAGGACAGACGAGGAAGCAGATGGATCTGTTTTGACTTAACCCTTTCCACGCCATCTCGTCCTCCTGGCCCTCCTCTTCCAAACTGCACATCTCTCTCCAGAGTGGAAGGAAGGGAGTGGAGTGGGAGTGGGTTTTTTGGTGGGGGGGGGGATGGGCGGTAAAGTAATGCTACCAGCACCAAGCAGAGAAACCAGAGAGAGAGACTTTGCCTTTGCAGACCTTTTGGTCTCAGACCTCTTGTGTGTTGAACCGTGCTGACATAAGGTTCCCGTCTCCATGTTGAAACCCATGGCCCGCTCTGTTGCTCTGCTGTTTCTCCGTACTGTCTGCTCTCTGGGCCTAACCAGCACTTTGCTTGTTTGTCACGGGATTGTCTTGCCTTTTTCTGGGATATGGAGTCACCACACCCTGTGAGATCCACCGGCTGTCTGCCGACTGTTGTAGCCACTCGTCCTCCTACTTTATGGCTCTGGCTTTGTCTTTCGGTGGTAGATATATTACCTGCAAACACATACTTGCTGTTGGTTCCATTGTGAAGCCATTTTGCCACAGACGGAATCCCATCAGTATACAGAGTACCCATAAAACACAAAAATATTAGTATGCAGTAGTACTCATGTGCTCAGATGCTGCTCAGCCAATTGCATGGCTGGGTCAAGCTGTCGACAAGCATGCTCAGTAGTGGGTTTGCCACACTAAATCAACCCCTGAGATCCATACAACATTAAGCTGTGCTTTTGAGGAACCCCCCCCCAAAAAACAACAACACAAGGCCTGTTAAAATGGTAAAAAGCAGATTTCATTGGAATACACTAATGCAGCAGTACTTTCTAAAAGCTGTTTAGTTATAACTAAACAAGCACGAAACATTTTGAAGCTCTCACTGGGGTAATGTTCACTAGGCTGAACATCTCTCTGAGGACCAGACATCTATGTGCTTTGTGACACTGTCTGTTAATATATTCATATATGTGTCAGTCAGTAGTTTGTGGACACTAAGTGTTGCCAGATATTTGTTTCTTTTTCCGTCCAGCTAGTTGTACGGATCATTGTTCATCCTCATGTCTTCAAGACAGCTCTCCCCGAGTTTTTTTTTTTTTTTTTTTAGGGGCATAACGTTGCATAACAATATACCGTGTATGCGAGTCCTCTGTTTGAGGCGATGATGGCTCCCAGAGTTGGTGGGGGAACGTGGGCTCTCGGTTTAATTGCAAATCGATGGTTGCTGAGTAAAGTTTCTGGAAGACAACCTCCCTGCTTTCTGTGCTAACCAGCAGACTGTGAATAGAAAGCCCAGAGGGCCGATCAATACTAACTCTGCCTGTTGATGAGAAGGGGAGCTCACTGTGTGAATGTAGTAGTGATGCACAGCATGTTTCATAGTTTAGAGGCCCTCATATGGTACCCAAAAAACCCCCAAACTTTTTTTTTTTTTTTCCCATATTCGAGTGGCTGGGCAGGTTGTTCCTCTTTTGTCTTTGTCTACTACGATATCCTTCAAGGTTTTGAGAATGGCAGAATACACTGACTCTCCATAACATACTGGCTGCTCTCCTTCTCTTCACTTTGAAGAAAGAAAACAGAGAGCAGCCGGAGGTCAGTGCGATGATATCTATTTATTTGTGGTAACAATAGCTTTAGTTTCCCCCTCTATCCCTTCCTACCGCCACCACCTATACCCACCCACTACACTCTGCCTCCCCTTTGCTGTCTCCAAACAGAAGTGCGAGCTGAATGGGGTGGGGGGTGGGGGCATCTGTAGCCCTCTCTGGGCTCCACTGCCTCGGCCTTATTGTTCCCAGAGATGTAGATAACCGTAACAGAAGGAGAGCAGGAGAGCCACAGTCAAGCAGAGAAAGGGGCAATGGGGGAGGGGGGGCATTGAGTGGCAGCTTTTGTTTAAAAAAAAAAAAAAAAAAAAAGTGTCGGGTCTTTAGTGTGTGTGTGTGTGTGTGTTTTATGGGCTAGTTTGTGGGGGATGTGAAGAAAAGGTTTTTGTGGCGCTGACCTCTGATCTGAGAGCAATATTCAGGATTTTTGTAAGTAGTTAAGTTTACCCTCTGGTTTCCACGGATGCCAACGGGCATTCCCAGAAGGCACTGTGTTGTACTCTTCTTACATAATGATCATCAGAGCTGTGTCCTGCTCACACTTCCTGTTCTGCCTCTTTGAGTTGTTGAGAGCCTATTTCGTGACCTTTAAGCCAGAACTTAATGGCACTGCATTAACAGCTTCACATTCTTTCCATCCTCCTGATTGGGCTCTGTATTGAACCTCACTCCCATTGAAGTACTGCCCGAAGTGGCCAGTTTCCTTACTCAGTCAAGTGTTTTAAATAGTTTTGTACAGAAATCGCACCAATGTCTTGTATGACTGTTTATTTGAGTTCAGACACCTGGAAGTTAAGGCATTTTTAAAAGGGAAAAGGTAGTTAAACCTGTTTCTAAATGTAGCATTGTATGCTAACAAAAAGTTCCAGCCCATAACCCAGCTCTCATTCTCACTTGTGAGAGAAAGGACAAAGACACAACACTGGTAAATCATGTACAATCTGGATGTGTGGGTTTGAGGCAAAATGGCGACATTAAAAGCACTGCAGGTATGGGTGTGATCAATACATTACGAAGTCTTGCTGTAGAAAAATGAGATGAAATCATGAGGAGATATTTTCGACATGAAAGACGAAGTTTGGCTGCAGTGTAGGGCTGGGCAGTATGACCAAAAATGCATATCGCGGTATTTTGCAAGATTCTGGCGGTTTCACGGTATATCACGGTATTTTTTTCCGCGTTAAAGCATTAATTAATTAACGCCGAAAAGAACCGGCCGGCCAACCGGCCAGCAAGGGGTGAACAGCTGTTTGTGTGGCATGTCTTCCGTTCTGTCACTTCCTGTTTCCTTCACCTACATTCACCTGGGTCCTAAGTCCCTCCAAGTACAGCTTCTTATCACTCTATGTACCAACGTACATTTATAACAAATGCCACACATATTACACGGTAATCAGCGTTGCATATGTGTCTGACCAAAATACCTTTTGTTGTTCAGTCTTTGTTCATCCTGCATCGCTCTTTTCTGTTCTTTAATGTAACGTTACTGGAGCGACAGAGCCTCTCCCAGCTGTTAGCAGACTGTTGTTAGCTAGCTTTACCCAGCATGCAGTTTGGCGGAGAAATTTTATAAATGTACAATTATTAGTGTTACAAATTGTTTGTGTCACAAACTGTTGTGTCGTGGTGTTTTTCCCTGTTAAATACCGTTAGTTGTGGGTTGTTAATTGTTATAAAGTTATGACTATGACTAGGGTTCCCTCTCAATACAGTTAAGAGAACTAGCTCCGACCGCAACGCTCTCAGCAGCGAACAATATATTTTGCTGCCTGTTGAAGAGCGACAGAAGCTGTTTCGGCTATGCACCGGTATGACGGTATATGAAAAATTCATATCATATGGGAAATTAAAACCGATATACCGGTTGAACTGGTATACCGCCCAGCCCTACTGCAGTTCTTACATGGTTGTTGTTGTCCCATATGGCACATCAGAGGCCAGTCGATGACCTTCCATCAGCCTTCGAATGAAGAATCAGGTGTGTCTGTGTGGTAGTGTTGAGATTAAGTTAGTTTGTTTCTGCTCCCACAGCGTCTGTGTTGTACAGTATTCGCCGGCTCTGACTCACTTCTCCGGTGTCTTCGGCCTTGGAGAAGGCTGAAATGCAAAAATTGAGAGGAATCCCTCTGTGGCCTCGGTTTAGTGTATGTTGACGTACCAGTAGTTCTACAGACTCAGAGGACCTAGTCATGTTTATCGCTCATCAACTCCAAACTATTTGTTTCTGACATGCCGCTGATGTCATTTATAATTTTGTAATTTTGCATTGTTTCATATTTTAGTAAATTCCCCGTGTTATAGACCTGTTCTCCACCGGTCTACCTACCGTCTTATTATATTTGGCCACCCGTAGGCTTTGTCATTGGCACACCTTCATTTATAAGGCAATCCTTGGTCTGCTCCCAAGCTACCTGTGTGTCTTGATCATGCGGAAAAGTGTCGGACAATACTCCTTGCGTTCTCAGGACTTCTTTATGCTCACTGTCCCAAATGCCAGAACGGAAATGGGGGAAAAAGGGCTTTCGTGTACTCTGCACCCTCATCATGGAATATGTTGCAGAATGACTTAAAACTCAAAGAACTGATACCACTTATGGCTTTTATAATTTCTTTCTAAATTCTTTCTAAATATTTCTTTCTAAAATGAAAGAAATAGAGGCAGGTTCCCAAAAATGTCAATGTTTTTAGATTAACTCGGGTTACGTGACTGTCTCTTAACTTTTAGTTTCTTTTAACTTGTCTTGTTCTGTGTTTTCTGTCTGTAACTATGTGTTTCTTATGTTGCTGCCTGTCTTGGCCAGGTCTCCCTTGAAAAAGAGATTTTTAATCTCAATGGGACTCACCTGGTTAAATAAAGGTTTGATAGGAAGACTTAAAAAATGTAAAGATGGATGAACAAGGGGTTCACATATTGTCCGGTAGAATCAGGTGTTTGGCTGGGAGCCTTGTAGAAGAAAATGTGAATTAGTTTGTTTCAATCCATTTTCTTTGCAACGCCTTCCTTCTCCAGAACCTCCCGCGCTTCATTATTCAACATTTGCTCCAGTTGTGGAGGGTTATATTTAGAAGTGTTGTTGGGGAAACCAACACGCAATGTATACCAGAGGCTTTCACTGGCTTATGCTCCTGGTTCGATTACTGCAGTTCAAAAGTTACCCACAATAAGCCTTGGTTCTTCATCGTTCTGTCTCATCCTCATCCAGTGTCCATAAATATCCCCTCATTCTCTGGTTTCTTCTTCTTTCCTCTCTTAGTCTGACAGCCACCTCTACCTACACGTTCGCTATTCATTAAAACAACCAATTTGTTTGCCCTTTAAAATATGATACCGTTATTATTCACTTCCTTGAAACGTCAACTTCAGTGCAGCTTCAGTGTTTGTCTTCAATGTCTTTGTCTGCTGTTGTGCACCTGATTCTCACCATAGCATCACTGAAACGCACAACGGTCACTCGTTACCTAACTCCGATGTTGGGCTGGGGTCACAGACAACACTTTGGTCTCTTCAGTTATCCTTTAACAAATGTGAAAAGTAATTCCTGTGCTGCTGCACTTACGAGTGTTGATTAAATCACTATTTTATGTTCCCAAAGTTGACATAAATGTAGGTTAATGAGAACATCTGTATTTTCTGTCAGCAAGCATAAAGGGGAGATTAGAAAGCGCTGAAGGCAACAGTGTGTTTCCTCATATTACTGTTACACAGCACCTCGCCATGTCTGTAACAACGTTTCTGAAGAGCTTTGTTTTCACATCCACACCACCGCGCATGACTTTCATTTTGAGAGCTATCCACTCTGGAAATTTTCAAAAAGCCCTGTGATAGGTGTGGAAAGTTTGTCCTCGTGCAGATGGAAGGCCAGGGCTTGTAGAAAAATATTTCAAATGGCTTGAAGAGGCAGTCCAAGGCATCGTCATCCAGGCATTCTTGTTCTGCATCTGTTAGTTTACGTCCCTGTGGCCTTAGTTGTTGGGTTGGGTCTAGACGGAGCTGTTAGCGTTGGTTTTATGTCCTGCAGAACGTCCTGATTGCAGTAATCACCTGGATGGATACTCACCGCTATTGAACTGTTACAGTAAACTTGAAATGTGTTTGTGGTTTACCTGCTTTATTATACCCTCATAACCAAACTAAGATTTACATCAATACATTACAAACAGTCCTGATCAACAAACTGGTGCACAATCATTAGAACAAATGCAAGTATGATGTATTTAAATCAAAATTGTCAAGGCCCAGTCTCTGCCAGAGATTGCAGGTTTTATTTATTTTTTCATGGCCAGAAGGGAGAGTGACTCACTCTCATCCGCCTTCACATCCAGTGTGTGTGTGTGTGTGTGTGTGTGTGTGTGTGTGTGTGTGTGTGTGAGAGTGTGAGAGAGTGTGAGAGAGAGAAGCTAGTGGCTTGTTTGTGTGACAGTGATGTGTTCAGATAAGACATCAGAGGTGTGGTGACTGTCTATTTTCTGTCCTGCATCTTTATTGGCTGCTGCTCCTAGACGCACCACAAAGCTTGTAACTCACCCGCTGAATACATTAGGCTGTGTTGTTTCTCTTTCCTCTGTCAGTCGGCAATAACGCACTGTATACTATTTAAAAACACCAACGTTATCTAAGCCGACCGGACAGACCGAGCTAGCAATCTCCTACTAGCAGTGAGGAGGACAATGCCAAAACAGCATGAATGTGAACAGTTGAAGGTGTGGCATCGTCTTTGCCATTTGTCTTTATTCTTGAAAGGATAAAGCTGGATTTTACTTTCATGCCTGACGATGGTTGCGATGCACACTTGACCTGAGTGAGAGCTGTGTTTGTGGATCCAATCTAGACGTTATTTGGGTTTCTGCATGTTATCTTCAAGAATGGATACAATGGATTTTGCACTTGTACGCCACTTTGTGTGCACTGGTGTTGCAATCTACTGAAAATGGCAGCTTGCCCGGAGTGCCGACATTACAAAGCTCACGATGTACAGTGTTTTTGTTTAGACCGTGTGTCAAAGGTGTTGATTCAGATCTCTGGTGAATTTGAAGGATTTTGGTGGTGTTGAAGTATTACATATCAAATGTTAGAATTGTTGTAAAAAAAAAAGACAAATATTCAAATCTCATTGTAAGATCACATTTAAAGCTCACGAACGAAACTGATTTGGCAATTTGCTCAATTAGTCTCTTTGTACCTGTCCTTTGTAAATGCTTTCAAATCTCTTTGAATCTGAAATCCTTTGTTTTGTGGTGTTTTTATTTATTTTTATCACATTGGCAAGTCATTTTCACAAGTCCATTCATTTGGATAGCAACAGGGCAGCACGTTTTACCCGGTGCAATAGTGTTTCAGTCATTTCCATGGCTTGCTAGTACTCTTCGACACGCAAATGTCACTGCTTCCATGGCCTCACATTGTACATACAGGCCTTACATAACTGCCTTTGTGTTTCTCTATTTTATATCATTGACTGTCTTCAGACTCTCTGCTTTCTAACCAGCAAGGTCACTGCCTGTAGTCAATTTCGGGTATACCTAAATTTCTGTATGTTGTGAAATGCTTTGTTTGGAAATGTTTGGTGATTTTATCAAAGCAAAAGCAAGGTTGTTCTCCAGCCATTACAGTTCATCATGAGACATTTTATCTCCGATTTGACCGTTTTTCATATTCATCCTAATGTAACCTACAAGTTATAATTCCATGCAATTCCCCTTTGATATACAGATTGCATTTTGAAGTATGGATTGCATGAAATGTACTGTTCTGTGGTCACAGAATCCAGTAGATGTTGCTGTGGATGCTGGAAAAAAGAAACCTGTCACTCTGATGTGGTTGAATGCCAGAATGAGACCGTTAAATAATCCTGTTTATGCCTGCCTCGGGGGGACAAAGCAGGGGAAGGAATTTATGCTCTCGCATAAATAAACAAGTGACGAACATGAAAATGGATGGATCTGTGCTGCATCCAAGATGCGATGAAGGCAGAATTTATTTCGAAGCCCTTAAATTTGGACCGTGTTCGTATAATGGAATAATATTGTCTCACATTGGCGCTGACGCTTGTAGCGCCGATAATATAAGGAATCGCATCTCTTCATAGCCCACGTTTTTAGCCCAAAGCGAAGTGAAATGCCACATTTTGGCATCAGCAAATGGTTGCCACCCCATGATGACTTAAAATGGCAAAAAGCTGCTCGTCCGTTTCTTAAATCCTGAACGTGTGTTTTCCTTCCACACAAACAGGTCATTGAGTTCAGCCGAAGTGTGGGTATCAGACATTTACACCAGCTCATTGTTGTTCTTTCAGACCAATTAAGCTCCAGTTTCATCATTGAGCCGCATATTATTCCTCCCCCCCTCATGCTCACTTCACCTGTGCCCCAGTTGGCATTGTGTTCTCCAACTTTTCCAGTGCTGGTCCTCACGTAGCCGACTGGGATGAGCTGCAGAGAAATGAAGCCCTGCATGGCAGTGGAAAAAACCAACCCAGCCCAGCACCTGTCACAGAGGCCCGAGGGGCACAGAGGACAGAGCTATATCAGCAATGCGCTCGCTCTATTTTTGTATCGTATTTCCATAACCCTTTTACACAAAGTGTGAGGTTTGTATCCTTATGTTGGTATGAATTTCTATAATCCAATTCAAACAGGTGAGATTTCTAAAGCCAGAAGCTCCCGCTCCATCGTTAGCCGTGCTTTGTTGGAGCTGTGCTTAATACCGAAATATTTTAGTTTTACTTCTGCTTGAAGTAATGAAAATACATGTCTGAAAGTTGTGTTGCTGCTTTCATACCATCAAAATAAAGGCTTAGGCTTAGAAGAAAACAATCCGTGGCCTCCAAATGGAGGATCGTGTGTTTACAGCGGTGATTCAGTACAAGCGCAAATGTAGCTGCTTCAAAGACGCAACACCTCGCTTTTACAGGGAGGATTTGAAAGTGCACAGCGTACATTTTAAAGCAGACTGTTGCTTTTGTTTTTGCTGCAGTAAGACAAGCGGACATGGATAACGTTTGAATAGCAGTGGCAGTATTGACCTCCCAGGAGCTTGTCCGTAATTCGGTTATTTCTAATCGGTAGCCGCTACTAATGTAAGACTAGTACTCCTTTCCCATCTCTACCGTCATAGGTCTTTGTGTTGTCACATTTTGTGTTATGGATAGCTGCTCATTCTATAATGATTGCATGTTGTTTTATATGCAACATATAAGGGTATAACAGTGCCTGTATTTGTATTCAACCGTTTGGTACATCAGTAACCCAAACAGCTGTTCATGTCTTCTGCTCGCACACGCCGAACACAAATTGTGGAGCGTGAGTTTAATCCTGGAAGTGTGCCGAGCACAAGCTGAAACCCAGAGCCCAGGTATCCCATAAGTTATGTAGAACAATACAACATGCAGTAAAAGGAAAGTAAGCTGTATGAAAATAATGCAGGTCAAAGGTGGTTATAGTCAGGTTTCAATTTATGTCTGCATTATATGTTCCCACTTCTGTCGCATACAGAAAGTTAAAGATTCTCATTCTCAGGTTCATGTATTCTGGGTTTCTACTAGAACATGTTTACATGCGTTATTGTTTCTGAATACAAGCTGTGTGTGGCACTCAGACCTGCTTCATGATAGAAAAACTTCACTTTTTACAATACGGGATCTTTTACAAGACAAAACATTGCAGATGAGCGCTTCGTTGTTGCTGGGAAACATATTGTGGATAGCAACTGCCTTGTGTTCAGCCCACTTTCATAGTTTGAGAAGGGGAGGGTGGTGTGCGTGTAAGTGAGTGGGTGGATTGGGGAGCTGGGGGTGGCATGTCTTAATAGATCCGTACGTGATCAGGAATGAGATGAGGCAGATCTGCTCCTCACCTGTCCTATAGAGAGGGGGGACACACACACACACACACACACACACACACACACACACACACACACA
>NW_022280036.1:11957992-11965995 GCF_004355925.1 Anarrhichthys ocellatus | reverse complement strand
ACACACACACACACACACACACACACACACACACACACACACACACACAGTATCAAGGCAAGCCTGCCCTGAGTGCTGGCGGGATAATCTGATGAATCTCCCCAGCAGCATGTGTGCCCACCTGTTAGTACAGCCCCCAGTTCCCACTTTAATCACTACCACATTACTGAGGGGGGGGAATAGTGTGTATGTGTGTGGCTCTAGGAATGTGAAGCCAGTTAGCTGTTGAAACTGTTGACTGTTTAGGGTGGGGTGGGTAAATCGGGGTAAAGTGATGTGTGTGCATTGCTGATTACACCTCATAGATTTGGTGATTTTGAGGTTGTGCTCCCAAGCATATGCCATACATATGTTCACGTCCAGGTCTGTGTAAGGGTTGAGGCATGTTGTGTTTCAGTTCTGAACAAGGAGGTTGTGAAGAAGCTTCCAGGGCTTTGCTACAGCACTGGGTACGACCAGCGATTCACAGGACTTTGTGAGACTGTGGTGGGTGGACCTTAGACCTCCTAAAGGGGGTCCAGGGGCATGTGTTCATTTGACAGCAAAGGGAATAGGCTAGATCCATGAAGAGTATTTTTACACTGTGCTCCAGTAAATGATTTAATCCTAAACACATTGGTGGAATATGAATAGTGATGACATGGCAAAAAGAATAGGTCGCGCTCACAAAGCAGGGTAAATGAGACAGAATACGTGTTTCAAGAGTGGTCTGGTGGGTTGCCGACATCGCCGCAGACACGCACTGAGGACAGTCTGCCCAGTTCACCCTCTCTCCCCGCAAGCTGACACTTCTGAAGCCGCAAGCCACAGATGTGAAGGAGCAGCACCCAGAGACGGCCAGCCAGCCCTCCCTTTTTTCGAGAGGTGTAAAATTATTTTTGGCTCATTATGAAACTGTGGCGTGACAAAATAGACTTTGGCGGCCGCCACGGCCTAGGTGATTTATGGGAAACATTCGCAGCCATTTCTCTGGAATGCTAGTTCACTAGCCACCGGCTTGAAACGTATATATCGCCGATCACTTACCAGCAGGTCTGGCTCCTAGTGGTGTGGTTGTAAACACCAGCAGCTGAGTTGTATAAATGAATCATCGTGGTAGCTGGTGAGGATGGCTGACAGCTGTTGAGTGTACAATATGGTTGCTGACAGGCTGCTTTCTGTTCAGGATAACTCTTATCTGCCTGGGCTGGTTTTTACAACCCAGCTCAAGAAAGAACATACATGAGTTGTAATTAAGTTTGCGCCAAGCTGACCAACACCAAATCGATGTAGGTTTATTTGCTGTTCTAAATCATTGCTGTATGTGGTGCATGGAAGCCGTCTTGCGAATCTGAGTCAGCGACTGGCTAACACCAGCTTATGTAGTTTAGCGGCTAGTCAGATCCGGTGAGCAGGGTTGATGGTGACCCGGCCGGCTCGTCTCCCGCTCTCACGTGTGCAAAACACCATAAACCCTCTTCTTCTGCATCACACTGTAGCTCACTTTACGACAGTACCCGCCTCCCCTTGAGTTTTACCGAGCAGCCCCAACGGCAGAGGGGGGGGGTAGATTCAAGAGTGGGCAGTGATGTGGATAACAAAAAAAAGCACACATTGGATAGAAACATTAAGAAGCGCTGGCTATTGGTGGTGAATCAAGACTAGCAAATGAAAGGAAGCGGTGTGTCCTTTTTCTTTTTGCGTGGCTGCTGAAGCAGTTAGCTGGGCATCTCTAGGCAGAAGTAACACACATGCTCTCGCTCTCTCGCTCTCTCTCTCTCTGGTCTCCTGCACTTCCCCTTCTACCACTCAGTGGCTTTCACACTCTGCAGAAACGTGAGCCTGAATAAATTGTCACACGCTCACAGATTATCTTCCCAGGATGTTATTTTGTGCAGGGAGGATGTTTGAAATGCCAGTCACACAGACACAGCGCACCCTCCCCCATCCTCTCTCCCACACACGGCCTTTTCTAATGTACCGTTGAGCAGCAGTAGAAGAGTGCAGTGTAGTATTGCAGAGCTCTGCGGGGCTTATTTTTCGGGCTTTTTTTAAAAGTGTGTGAGCATGCCAGCACACATTGGGACAGTGTGGCGTAACGAGGCAACACGTGAGCTCTTCTCACAGGGAGACTATAAGGAGAGGCTGATTTACAGCACGGCTATTCGCACCATCCTGCTTGTTCCCTTGAACCCTCCCCTCTCGCTTTCTCAATGAGCATCTTCCTTTCTTATCTTACTTTCTTATCTCCTTTCAGGTCCCTTTCAAGTCCATTCACTTGAGCTCTGTCCCTTTCCCCTCCTTTTTTTTTTTTTTTTTTTTTTAGGCATCCACCCTCCCTATTTTACCAGGAGAGATGAGCCATCTAAGGCAGGGTGGGTGGGAGGGAGATTGAGCTCGGCCGCATCGGCAGAGTAGTGAGACCCGGCAGGAGTGTGAGTGGCTAAATATAGAGCGGTGATGATGTCACAAGCCAGAGGAGAGAGGAGAGGCAAACAGTGGAAAAAGAGAAACTGCAAGGCTCAGAGGCAGCAGTCGATAGTTGGTTACGACCAAGCTCTGTTTCATCTAAAGCCACACACACGAAAATCTGTGTTTTAGATATGACTGAAACAACGTAGCAGTCTGCCTTTTGACTAGAGATGCACCGATATGGGATACCGGCCCGATAACGACTTGCAGAGCTGGACGGTGACAATAGGCCGATCTAGTTCCGGATAACATTATTTTAATAAAAGACAATTCAGTACATTTATATCTGTGTATTTACTTGTTACGTTTTGTTGTACCAAGTTAGGAAAGCAATGTTTAAATCGAGCCAGATTTTGCCTTACACATAAAAGTGATCCGTCACTTCCACACAGTGAGGCACACAGCAGCGCATATGTGTATATATATATATATATATAAAAATAAATAAATAATAGTACTCTGCATCAGCCAATGCCCAAGTATCCCTATGGGTTCTGAGGAATATAATCATCTCGACTTCTCACTCACAACCAGCATCTTCAATTTAATATTGGTTCACCGCTTACGCTCAGGTTCGATAGTCCTTATATAAACAGAAATTATTTTCATATTGCACATTCCTAGGTCGTTGACTTACACAGTCGGAAGAGATGGCATTTCACATATTTAATGACCGTTCCCCACACACACACACACACACACACACACACACACCCTAACCCTGCCTATCAGGAAGGCACCAATATGTAATCCGCTCAGGTTTCTAGAAAGAGATGACTGTGGATATGTGAATGCATCTTTGATGGATCGCAATAATGGGAAATGTGGAGGCCAGCTCGATGAGCTGCAGTATGAGCTACGTGGACGCACACACATACTAGCGTCTACTGTGCTAGTACTGTAGCATAGAGCAGTGCAGATGTTGGCTGCTACAGAGAAGTGCATAATATAGTGTGTAGCGTGTGACTGTAATTTACTTTAAAGGTGTGCGTTTCAGTGGAAGGAGTAGAGGGCAGGGTGTGCTGGTAATCCTTTTTTGTTTTTCAGTGTTAGCTTTTGCCCAGCGAGGCTTTTATTGCAATGCGGCAGCTGCAGCACAAAGCCAGGGCCTGTTCCTATTGATCGCTAAGCCTGATGGCTTCTTAAGTACAGCGGGATGGCTAGTCTGGTCGGAGCTGTTTTACATCATCTGCATTGATTCAACCTGCTCACACTGATAAGATGACTGCCTTTATAGAAGTCTACCAGCAGCATGCGACCAGGAAATGTCCCGGCAACTAAAAGGTTCATTTTTTTTTTTTTTTTTTATACAAGCTCTACGTTTGAGGTTGAAAGGAACTCAAAGTGAATGACATCTGGTTGAGATGAGCGACGTTGAACCCGGACTTTGCGCTGAACCTTTTGTGTTGGTAAACACGTCGGCTGTAAAAGTGTGAAGCCGGCCCTCTTTATGACCCGTCTTCTGCCTCACAATGTCTTTCCTTCCATTGTTGTTTTCACCCTCGTTCTGTTGCTGCTCTTGTTTTTCGGTACATTATATAAGTTGCTCTTCACCAGGCAACATACTTTAGGGCAGCAGTGGTCTAAGCCAAACAACGTTGACGTTTTCTAAAGACTTTGCCTTTAAAACTGCAGTCGTCACTCATGATGGCAAGACCAAAGTTTGGGGAAAAAAGTAAATGGTAACTTAAATATGTTGTTGTTGCCCTTGATCTAGGATCATGAATATTATTTTTTTTATAATTTTTTTTAACCGTTATGAATGAAGTGTTTCTATTTGTCAGTCATTCTGGATTTGGCTTCGGGGAAGCGTGTGTGTGTGTGTGTGTGTGTGTGTGTGTTTCTTGTGTAGGTTGCTAGGCAACATGCTGTAGAATTCTAAGTCATAATCTTTGATTTTAGCTCAGAGGAGGAGAGAGAGAGGAAGAGGAGGAGGAAGCAGCAAGAATGAGCGAGTGTTTCAGAGAGCATGGCTAAACACATTCAGTGCCTTAACAGGCTTTGTTCCTTTCTCTGTGGTTCTCATTTTCCTGATTTCATTTTGGAGCGATGGTTGACTGTTTTGTTTTAAGATTGGGTGTGTCAAGCTGTGTACAATTTTGGCTATTTAACAGCTGCTTATATGGATGAGGATAAAACCCCGTCATTTATTTCTGTATGCTCAGAAGTTATCAGATTATTTATTGAAGGACTTCGAAGGCCTTCAGTTCAGTTGTTGTGAGCTCTAACTGCTTCAAAAGGAAGACGTACTACAGTTTATTCTTGATATATTTTGGCCTGTAGTTGGAATATAGATGATTATTTTATAATAGGAAGGGAAATGTGTGTTGTGTAGCTCAACAGATCTGATGATTTATGTAGGGCTGAGCGATGTGGCTTATAGATAATATCTCTATTTTTAGGCTATGCCGCAATATACAATACAAATCTTAATATTTTATCTAAAATAACAAAACTGTTCGATTATGCTCGTTAACTAATCTGAATTTAGAGGCAACACGGCTCATTAGGAAATTCTGAAGTAACATTTCAAAATGAAAGCCTTCTAAAATGTCTGAGCGGTGGTCTGCTGTCATATTGAAGGGGAGTTTCTTATTGATGCTCTCATTGAGATCATATTAGTTCAAAAATATCATGACATTTAAAATGGTCTCCATATCGTGCCCGCATTGTATATATTCCATACAACGGCCAGCCCTATTATCCTGCAGTAATCCCTGCTGAGAATAAAAGCACTCGTGCAGAATGCTAACAATCTCTTCCTCCATCACATGTCCAGTTGGTTCCTGTAACATGTTGTGATTGGCTGAGTGTCTCCACTCTGTCCTTATCATGGTGGTATCATTCTGCCTCGTTTACACAGGTTTCAGCGTCATGTTCAGAACACATTTAATACCTCGTGCTGTCCAAATCCACTTTCCCACGGTTTATATATTATCTGACATAGATAGTGGGCTACTGCTATAACAGTATCACAATCTCTAATGTTTACATTTGGATGGTGTTCTCACAGGCTTGTCGAAAACAAACTAGAAATACAGGAAGAGAGCTCCGCAGAGCTGTTTAGAAGCAGGCCGAGCAGAAAGTAGAGGGATAGAAGAGGTGGAGACAGTCTGTGTTTAAACTGAATATTTCGGAGTCGGTGAGCAATAGAAGAGGCAAGCTCAAGGAGGGAGGACGGCAGAGAGGTAGTTGTGTGTCGGCTGATGAGCTAGCTAGCAGCCTAGCTGTAATGAAAAGCCTTTGTGTGCTTAATAAGAGTGCTGGCAGCGGTCCAGCAGCTCTGGCTAGTGTGGGATTAGGCTTGGACAATCAGGACTGCAAGATCAAAACAAGGGGCAGGAACACCAGGGTCATTCTGCTTGCTAGGATACCATCTGCCCTGCCTGCCGCAGTCGGGGGGGAGGGGGGGGAGGGAGGGAGAGAGAGAGAGAGAGAGAGAGATTGATTGGGGGAAGGGCAGCCCAGAGCTCTACTGGTTTCTGATCTTTTTATCACTACAGCATGCTCTTGTTTTTATCTTCTCTCCTTCCCCTCTCACTCTTGTTTTGACTTGGAGAGATGCTTTTATTAGAAAAGCCATTCATGTCGAGGTAAAGGCAGTATATGAGGAAATTGCATGAATAATGGATGTGTTTGTCTTCGTTCTCACTGGCTGAGGTGGACAGGTCTGTTGGACCACTGAGCAGATTGCTTAGGCTCTTATGGGATCTAGTTTAGTATTCCAACAGCATCGTGCTATGAAAAAGTAAGCCGCGGCCTTCATTATACCCTGAATACACTGCAACAGAGCAGACCAAAACTCCCGATTATCTTTCTCACTTCTTATTGTTCCCCTAATATGTCCTAACCTTTTCATCTGGCTTCAGCTTTGTGCTTTCTCTTACTCTCCAGACTCGGACACAACACTTCCTGCAGGGCCCGTGTGTGTGTGTGTGTGTGTGTCTCTCTCTCTCTCTCTCTCTCTCTCTCTCTCTCTTTCTCTCTTCCCCCCCCCCTCTCACATAGAGTAGGGGTGGCAGTCCGATTGGTTCAGCCCCCCCCCCCCCCTACTTTGTGTTGTTGTGGAATAGACGTGTCCAGCACCATGTGCCATGCTTGGCCTGCACACAGTTTGTTGTCAGAGACTTCAAAAGCCTCTGCATGAACTCCGATGTTGTGGTTAGCGTGCTCTAAATTGTGTACCTTGCGCTCTCGACACATTTCTTTCTTTTCTTTTTACATGCTTTTTGGCTTGGTGTGATGAGGAGATTGTTATTATCCAGCAGGACTCGGTAGCAGAGTATGTGAAAGATGCGATGGGGATGGCGTGACAGAGGACAGGAGACGGGTTGAGTTAGAGAGACAGGAGGACAGACGGGCTAACTCCAGGCTGAGGTTGTGGACGGTGGCACAGATGATGTAATGTGTAACAATATCCACGCTCTGTGTAAATGCTCGTGTGCACCTTTAGTGTGTGTGTGTCCGTGCATTAGTACTGAGGGCTCTCATCAATAATTCACCGGCCCTTTTAGTGCGTCTCCCCTCCTCCTCACATCCCCTCCCCCAGATGTCCCGACTCTTTCCCCTAACCTCACCCCCCCCCACCCCCCTTTGCCCGTTTCCAAAATACCACCTGAAAACAAATACACACACACAAACACACCAATCATTACATGCCATACTCGAGTTAACCCAGTGTGTGTGTGTGGTATTCAGAGAGATGATGTTGTTGGTTGTTTTGGTTGCAGTTTACAGCTCTTTGGCTGAGCTCCCATTGCCGCATATAAAGGTGATGCAGCACAAAACGGAAGAGAGAAAGTAGATGGCACGGATTGGGGAGTAACCTTTGTCTTGTATTTCACGTTATCTTTTGCAAACAGTTTCATAAATCACTTGCAATGTTTCTTAAAAGGTAGTTACTGTACTGGCACAAACAATCTATTACAACCAAACATATATTATACAGTAATTTGCACTGTGCATTCACTTACTTTCCCATTTAAAGAATTGTTTTTACATGTTGTAGACAAACTGTATAGTGTGATACTTGGGCAAGATTATGTAACATTTAAAAATATATATATATCTCTGCAAATGCCAAGTACTCTGGCCTCGGTTTAGTGTCAGCCCGTTAGGTGTTAACTGTGCAGGTTTCTCAAAAGATGATTTATCGTCACACTGCCTCTGCTTTCATTCCAGTGTAAAGTCTCAAAGGAAGTCAAAAGGCCTCGACACGGAAACACTGTTACAATTCCATTCACTTTGATCTGGAAACCAATTCGACTGCAAATGATGAAGCACAGAGTGTGAATGCTAGGCTGTTATGTTGTCCCATTTCCAGAAATGATAGCTTTCTCCTCTGTGTTACCACTTTTCCTTGTTCTCCTTTGCCTTCTCTCTCGCTCGCTCTCGCTCTCTCTTCGCTCTCTCCTCGCTCTCTCTCTTCGCGCTCTCTCTTCGCTCTCTCTCTTCGCGCTCTCTCTTCGCTCTCTCTCTTCGCGCTCTCTCTCTCTCTCTCCGCGCTCTCTCTCCGCGCTCTCTCTCCGCGCTCTCTCTCCGCGCTCTCTCTC
>NW_022280036.1:11957343-11957982 GCF_004355925.1 Anarrhichthys ocellatus | reverse complement strand
TCTCTCTCTCTCTCTCGTCGCGCTCGCTCTCTCTCTCTCTCTCGTCGTGCTCGCTCTCTCTCTCTCTCTCTCTCGTCGCGCTCGCTCTCTCTCTTCTCGCTTCTCTCTGAAGCTACTACTCCCCCTCTCTCTTCTCCCAAACAGGCCAACCCAGCTCAGGCCCACATGTAGTGTGAAAACTGATCCATTGTATTGGAAAATCTGTGGGAGGGACAAAAAGGAGGAGGAACAGGGTGCAGTGGTGGAGGTGATTAGGAAACCAGATCCACGGCTCGGCTTCAAAGGCAACGGGATCTCTCTGCAGTGCTTATTGATCAGCCAGGAATGCTGCTGGTCTCCTTCACTGATGTATCGCGGAGACGCTGCACTGCCTCCTCACACGTTCACATCACAATAGATGGACAGTGGGTAGATGCTGGCTGATTACTGGTGCTTACAGACCGTAACGATGATGTTGTCGACCTAGTTTGTCTGTGCACTTAAGGGTAGATTTTTTTGGGGGGGGGTTTTGCTGGCTGTGCTTTCAGTATGTCCTGAAAGAGATCAAGGAGGCAACAGTGACGGTCATTGTATTATTTAACTCCCTCCTTCCTGTCCTCTCGTTTTCTTTTCCATGCAAACGTTATCTACCCCCCCCCC
>NW_022280036.1:11952915-11957243 GCF_004355925.1 Anarrhichthys ocellatus | reverse complement strand
CCCCCCCCCCCCCCCCCCCCCCTCCTCCTCCTTTTCTCCCTTCCCCCCCTCCCAGAGAGAAGGCGCATGCAGAGCCAAGTAAACACTTTGATATGCGGAAGGAATCTCTTCCCCACACACACCCCCTTCTCCTTCTCTCTCACTCTCTCCTCGCAGCCTATGTAGGTCATCATGACTCACTCCTTTATGCTTCAAAAGCCGGATCCCTGCTCGGTTGCTCTATCTTGAGCCCTCTCACGTTCAGCGTTGTGTAAGAGTGTTTGAGTGTGCCGGCATTGAAGACAACCATTTTCTGTTTGAAATTGCTTTTCTGCTTAATTTGTACTCGAGTACACTCTGAATGTTAATTTCTTATGTTGTGTTTGTTTTTCTGCTACTGGAGATAAAGATTTGCTGTGCAGTACATGTTTTGTAGGACAAACTCTCTACATCTGCGTTGTAACAACCAGTCGTGCTCGGCCCCTTCTCCCCCTTTCACTGCATTCCCTCTGACCTAGATGCTGAATCCATCAGCTGCGGCAAGCAGATTTATTATTGCGTCAGGAATGAAATGCTTCGGCCTATTTCCAGATTTCTGTTGAGATTTAAGTTTGCTATCAGAGGGACAGTTGGACATTGTCGTGTCTTGACTTAGGCAGGTTTTCACCTTTTTAAAAAAAAAATATATATATAATTGTATTTAGATTCTTCATTATACACCGAGGCGTACCATTTTAGATTAATAATACATATGCTCCCTGTTTTTTAAAGCCCAGAACCATTGCGTGACCATGTTAACAATCCACTCGGGTCAAATCCAGGCCAGTGCACACGGCATATCTGTTGGTGGCGCTTGCTTCTGCTACTCCTCCAGCCTGCTACCTGTTGACTGGTTAGCTCACGGTTTGTTTCTAGTGTGGAGGGAAGCCCTTTCTTCTGTGCTCCTTCCACACATGGCAGAGTATCTGCATATGAATACTGCCTTCTGCTTCTCAGCTGAAGACACCCCACCCCCATAGAAAACCAGGGCCTCTTCACATGGGCATTTATTTGTCTGAATCGTCAAAGGCGGAATTTTTCACGCACATTTAAAACCATTTCTTGAGCCATTTTTTATTTGAAGGTGGCCATTGAGATGAGTTTCCTGTATCAAGATCATCTTCCTGTGAGTTCAGAGGGTCTGTCGGAGGGGTCTACGAGTGTAAAGCCAGGACTTTAGGACCAGCGAAACATCCTGACCCAGATCCAAAATGGCCTTAGCGTGTCATGTCTTAGCGTGTCATGTGTGTGTCCTTTTGTCCTCTCCTCTCCAGGGCTGCTTTCATATTGGCCAGACCTGGGAAGGGGGGGGGAGTGCACAGTTTTTTTTGTTTTTTGTTTTTTTTTTGTTTTTTTTTTTTTTTTTTTTTGATGAGTCACTCAACCGAACAAAAACAGAAGGAGGGGTGAAGGAAAAATACAAAGCCCTGCAACCCTGCCCCCCCTTCCTCCAGGGCTTCCTGGAAACACTGTGCTGTTGCATCACACACGCACAGGGCCGACAGTTAGGAGCGTATCCAGTAGTCCCAACGGTGGTCAACCGATGCTTGCAAAAATGATGCCAGGACATGCTGAGAGCACATTTAAAGCATGCGCAGCGTGGTGAGAAGCCAAGGCGGAATGTGCATCTGTGTACAAGATGAGGAGGGGGGGGGAGGGGTGTGCCAGGGTAAAATGGAAGCTTTGTGGAGGTAACCTGAGGAGGCTGGGTTTTTGGGGCTGTACATTCACACGCCTGTATCATCTGTCGCTTTTCCCTCGCCTCAATGCACCCCTTGTCCTCCCAGCTGCCTCGCCACACTGCGCCCTCTTGCAGCTACTCTTCACCCAGTAAGACCAGAAACCTCTGTCCCTGAAACAGTCCAGGACCCAGACCGAGGTCTGTATAATACTGTCCAGTGCAGTTCAGCCAAACTCTGCCTACCTGGCCAACATTCTGTCTTCACCATCAACTCCTTTTTTAGAGACAACTTCGATTCCCTTCAGTCACATTTGTGTATTTCCTTCTGCTGTTTGTGTGTAATGTTAGTGGTAGTCTCTGGGTAAATCAAAAGTGTGCCAGCAGTATAAACTTTTTTTTTTTTGTTTGTTTTTTTTGCCAGAAGGCACCACCATGACATGCATTTCTATTCGGCGGTTTTCTCCTTCTTCGGTCTCTCATGCTCATCTTCAAAGTAGGTTTTCCATAAGAGAGTGGGCGTCTGCACTGGGCCATCAACAGGAAATTCCATCCTTGGAGTGTGGGGGTGGGGTACGGCTGAGGGAGATCAGGAGTTTGTTTGTTTGTTCCAGAGCACCCGAAGGTCTCTGACAGGCTTGCTCTGAATGAGAGTCCCTCTGGACACTTGAATGGGAAGCAAAAACTTCTTCAATACTATTTTTGCATCGCCTCTCTCCTTAATTTTAACCGCGGCTCTCTTCTTAACCTTCGGCTGTATGTTGCTTTTAAGCTTTGATTACCCCTCCATCATATTTGATTTGTGTTCCTCCCTTTATTTCTCACGGACCATGCCTGTGTTATTTTTGCTAAAATAATTTGTTTGTATGACTAAGCTGCTTTGCCCACCACTGTTTCTAATACTTCAGATATCGTGTTCACTGACATTCTCATTAACCATGTTTTTATTCTTATTGAGGATGCAGATTTTTAGCAGTTTACTGAATTCATAGCAGTCCATGTTCATGATCAATATTCTGTAATCGTCAATCATTTACATAATACAAGATACATGTTGCGGACGTAGTGCTTAAAGCCAAGAACACAGTGTTGTTGTATCAATGGAAAGAGCTGTAGGCTGCCAGGAGCAAGTGCCTGTTATCAAGAGGGAACATAAAGTAGGCTCAACTGATCTGTCGACAACGCACGTCAGTCTTCCCGGATTTCTTTTCACTACAGTCGGTAGAACCAGCTGCTCAGGAGGAACCAACGTCCCTGGGATGCACAGATACTGTGGTAACTGTGCCAGCGAGGGAAATCTATGACATTTCCATTCCACCAGAAGATAGGATGCTCTTTAACTTCTTTTTTTTTTTCTTCTTTTTTTTTTTCACTATTTCTGAAGCTTGTGCGAAGCGTTGCTTGTCCCCAAAGACTTGACGTCTGTATCCTAGCCATAGCAGGCTAGCTACGCCGCCTGTTGTGATGTCTGTTGCGGTTGCTTTCTGTGCTGCTCTGGGAGTCGCTGTGAGAAAGTGGCGCTCGTAGTACGACTTTGGCATGAGCCTCAGGATGGCTAGCTAACTTGACGGGCCAGCAGAATGCAACTCAGCTGGGATTTCCACAGTGTTGCTTTGCTGTGCAACACTCATCAACCATGCGGTGCAGGGCCTCAAGTGCACTGCATAATATATTCACAGAAGAGTAGTAAAATAAATGGCATATAGAGGAGGGACACGCCGAACGCTCCATCTCATTCCCCCCCCCCACTTGCATTGTTGGAAAATAGATAATTGATCAATCATGAACATCACTAATCCGTGTTGGTGGATTTAATGTGTCGGCACTCCTTAATGGAAATCTGGCCATTGTTCTCTTCATAAATGGCTGGTTTCCAAGATAGTGTTGGAATCTACACGTTCCAGAAATGGAATATCATGTGTTTTGTTAAAGGACACAGCAGAGCCTGCTATGAAGCAAACAGCTGCTGTATTCATCATTAAAGGACTGAATTGGTGCTTACGTTCCTATCAGAGGTCTTTATCAGGTATTGGTCTAGTGGATTGAAAAGGGAAACGGCCAACGCATTGAAAAACATTGCCGTTTTCTATTAATATATGATCCACCCTTTTCCTGCTTTATCACTATCAAAACTTTTTACTATCAAAACTTTCTCTTTTCTCTTCTAACATGAAAACAGTTTGTAGGGCTGCACTGGGTTAAAGCTTTAATTGGCTAAATTGCATACGTGTGTGTGTCTGTGCACATCTGTGTACAGGCTCAAGCTCAGAAGTGATGCCTTGTGAACAACGGAAGACAATTCCCTCAGGGTAGTGCCTCCTTCAATTATTGCAGTTTCCATTTCGGACGAAGATGGAGAGACACACATGCACACTAACTCCAAACTGCATGCAAACTGTTAGTGTTGTGCTGCTTCGCTTAAGCATTAGGCCAGGTTCGCCTATAGGAGCCACAGTTGACTCTTTATAGTCCAGGTCGAGTTGTATGACCAAACTTACAGCCGAGAGTGTTTTTTAGGATTTGACCCTATATATATCTATATATATCTATATCTATATATATATATCTATATCTATATATATATCTATATCTATATATCTATATCTATATATATATATATATATATCTATAT
>NW_022280036.1:11937696-11947915 GCF_004355925.1 Anarrhichthys ocellatus | reverse complement strand
CTATATCTATCTATATCTATCTATATCTATCTATATCTATCTATATCTATCTATCTCTATCTATCTCTATCTATCTATCTCTATCTCTCTATCTCTATCTATCTCTATCTATCTATCTCTATCTATCTCTATCTCTATATCTATCTCTATCTATCTCTATCTCTATCTATCTCTATCTCTATCTATCTATCTCTATCTATCTATCTCTCTATAGATCTATAGATCTATAGATCTATAGATATATCTATATCCTGAGAAATCAGCATGTTCTACTGAATATGCACATTCCCTCCACGCTGCCTCAGTCTGGCATGGTTTCCCTGCCCCCTCTTTAAGCAGGCACCGCCCCAGCCCTCAGCTGGTTGTGCTCTGCAGTAGCAGGTCTTTCATCCTTCCATCCCTCCATCCGGCCCTGCCCAGTGATTTATAATTCATCTGGGATCCTGCCTCCCTCTGCACCAGGACAGCATTAACATTCTGTTTGGTCCCCAGCTACGCTGCACCCACGTGTGTGTGTGTGTGTGTGTGTGTGTGCGCGTGTGCGTATGTGTATGTTGTGCGTATCTGTGGAATGATTCCTCGGCAGCGAGGCTCCATTTGGAAAAGGCTGTTATTGTAGCTGTATGTGTTGATTCTGCTCTGGCTCTGCCTGCGTCCCACTGTTATGGTAGGGATCGGGTTGCTCGTCTGGCTGTCTGTCTGCTGTTGGTCGTCCTTCTTCTCTGTCTCCATATGTGCCAAGTCAGCTGCCTGTCCCGGTGTAATAACAGAAAGCAGTGCGGCAGAATGTTACCGTGCGGCCGTTGTTTCTCAGAGGGGCCTTCACCAGTACCCCAAAACATGTGACTCCTATTTCCAGGAATAGACCCATTTTAATGCTAATTTCAAACAACGAATTTACTACACATCATTGACGTATTGCACCAGTCTAAATATACAAACTCCAAATAAATCAACATTGAGCACAAAACACGTATAGGTGTTTCTTATCTATCCAAAGCAATACATACATAGATTATGTGCACTTTTATATTTTTCACAGAAAACCAGAACTCCGTTTAGAGATTTTTTTAGAATACACTTTTGTAATTGTGGGTTAAATGTCATATGATATTGATAAATCGCATTAGCTTTTATAAAATTTGCTTAAAAAAAGAAACGCCACCACATTATTTGCTAGCCGTTTTCATACACTCAAAACTACAGATAAATGAGTGTAATACTTGAGTTCACTACACACTGTAATGTGTCCATCACTCGTCCTTGTGCGTGAGAGAGACCTCCAGGTGGTCCTGCTGGACTTTTCCTTTTCCTTGGTCATTTCATTCGTCTCTACAAGTGTGAACAAGTTAATGTCTGCTGGTCTTCTTCTAACTCGACGACAGACAGGAAAATGGCTGATGTTCTCTATTCAGTGAGCACATTGGATCGGTGCAGTCGAGCAAGCTAACGTGTTCGTCTGTCTGAATAACGTTGCATTCAGCTGTTGATTTAACTGTTGCTCACTGTAAAACAATGTAATTCTAAGTACAGTATCAGTGCGCTCGTCTCTATTTGAATCACCGTAACTGCAGATTGTAATCTTGTGCTTGATGGTCGGACGTTGGTTTTGTTTTGGATCCTTGATCGTGACTACTAAGATGAGCGGAGGCAATGTAATCGCAGTAAGTCAGGAATATGAGGAAAACGGCATCGTGCCTATTGTGGATTTTTATTGTGAGAAAGACGGTTATCCTACCTGTAAATGTAATTAATGTAAATATAACTGCCAAATGAATGTACTCTTAATAAGATAATGTTGCATAGTGATTCTTAACCCATGCTTTGTCAATAACATGAGCATGAGTCAAATTCTGAAATTAGCAGAAAGCAGAAGAATCCAAAGTAAACCAAGAAGACCGACAAAGTGGAGTAACCGAGTTTTAATGTGTGCGCAAAAAAAAACTAAAAATTCCTCATGCAAAACACGATGGCCGTCACCTGCTGAGAGCCTGGTCGTTATCCCGTAAACAGATCTTTAACCATAATGTACAGGAACAAGCGCGGTCTGGAGCAGCAGATACACAACGTCTAATGAGATCAAATAGCGGACGAATGACAGATGTCTGCCGTTATCTGGCACTTTGTGTGAAACCGATGCAGGTTTTTGTTTTTTTTCGCCAAAAACTTTAATCAGAATTCCATCACAGCATGCAGTCTGCTTCAAACACGGGCCGCTCTTCAGATGCTGGCAGGCTCACATCGCTGTGTGTTTGTGAGACATTATGATGCTCATCTGTAGAAAGGTCAAATCCACCATCCTCGCCTCTCCTCGCTCTCTCGCTCCGTTCATTATCCATCCAGGCTCTCTCTCCCTCTGCTCTGCATTTATTTTTACCTCCTCACGTAATCCTTAATTAATGTAGAGCCTGTCGCCGGGCCTCACATTCTACTACCATACGCACTCGCTTGCACACATGCGTGCATACAACACTCACTCACTCATGTTCTCTCAGGCAGGCACACGCACATTTAATCATTTATCTTCTTCTGCTCTCTCTTCGGTTTCTTTTTGCCAGAGCATAATGATGTAGATCGTAACACGTTGCACACTTTACAATAATGGGCAGATGGGGCGGCCTCATTGCTCAGTGAGCTAAAGCGCAAAGCACATAACCATCATGTCCCGGCTTCAAATCTGACCCGGGACCCCTGATGCATGGCATCTCCCTCGTTCTCCAGCTTTTTTCTCTTTGTTCAACTGTGGCATAACTACTGAGACCATCTCAAGATTTCTGATGCATGCTGCCCTTATATATTTACTCTTTTTGTTTTTTGGATGTTGTTTTTTATGAAAGCTTCACATGGAGTTTGTTCCTCACAGTCCAGATTGTATGATTTCCTCACCTCTGTTATTCAGTAATGTGCCAACTTTGATTCACAGCAATAATGAACCTTTTTATTTTTCTACACTGATCAACACTATCCACATAGATCACCTATGTCAAATGATTTTTGGAAAGGTTGTGTTAGGTCTGATTAGAGGGATGAAACCAGTGCTGACACTTGTGTAGGCCGACCACTGCACGTCACTCAAAAATACACCAGCATCCCCAACGTGACTCTATTGGCTGTATAACCTTATTCCTGTTGATTAGCAGTCCTTGTGCAGTCAATTCTAACCACAATATTATTTGGCTGTGGCTCAAGAGATAGAGCTCCACTATTTGGAAGATATTTGGTTCGATCCCCGGCTCCTCCAGTCCACAAGATGCTGTACCAAAAAATTGGTCCCGTAAGGTGGTGTCATTAGTGTGTGAAAAACAATAGTTTAGATCCTGATGAGCAGGTGGCACCTTGTGTGGCGGCCTCTGGCATCAGTGTGTGAATGAGTAGAAAGGAGCTATATGATAAGTCCATTTGCCAAAGGTGTCGATTGTATATTTTTCATGTATGCGAGTGCATGTGAACAGTACGTAAGTCAACTTTTCATCTTCAGGAATACGAGGATGAATCGACTTTTATTCAAGGCATTAGTAGAATCTCAACACTGTTTTATGTTCCCAGAATAACTATCTATTTCGGCAATCTCACACTTTGTCATGGTTGTGTGTCGGATACAGAAGCGTTTCAAACATTCGCTATTGAAGAATAGTTTTCTGCTGTCCTGGAAGGAGATTTATTCACCCGTTAGTTCATTCAGTTTTTGATGTAGGACGGGTCAAACCGTGTCACTCGTTGCCAGAGATGTTTTCTTTATTCAGGCACTCCCCCTCCTCGATCTTATCTTTCCATTAACCACTGAGTTGTGCTACACAGCTTATTTGTTTAATGTGGGATGAACCTGTCCCAAATCTTCCTCTGGTGCCCCTGCATTATCATTATTTATTGTTTTTCATTAACCTGGAATGCAAAGGTTGTCTATTTCTGTTAATATGAAGCGCGTCCACTGGTCGCTATAGCTCTTTCACACGGAGAGTCCACAAGCAAGATCCGCCGAGTGCGTTATTTCAGATAGCATGCTGGCATCACGAGAGCAGAAGAGGCGTGACGTTAAACCCAACTGTGTCATGTACTTGTGTGACGTAAAACTGTCCGCTCTCATCCTCTGCCCGGAGGGTATGGAGCTCCCGGATCTTGTTGTCTCTCCAATTCGCTGCCAATTCTGCCGGTCAGCCGCTAACTGCTGCTAGAGTTTGTGGTAATCTTCGGGACATGAACCTGCTTCTGTGTTTCTTGAAGGTAAAGACATGCTGCGAATTGCTGCAAAAATATCTAGCACTCACGGTTGCTGTCCAAAAAAAGTTTGTGTCTGTACAGAAGTGTTTCTGTCTTGAGATCTAAATTCAGTGAGCAGCTCAGTGTGGGTGTAGCTTAAGGGCCAGGCTGGGTAGTTGCTTCATGCGTGCTGCCACACAGACTGAGCCTGTGCCAACAACTTCTAACTGGAATACTTACAGTAATAGGAAAGAAGAAACGCTGATGTTGAATTTAAAATAGCAAAAGTATCCCTTTAAATCACCCCTTTTTAGAATATTGTAAGTAGGACACCTCCAAGGCCTGTGTGCATCCCCTGCATGGGAAGACGGGTCTACCAAACACTGTTATTCCCTCCATCAGTCCTGCTTAACAACTCAGTGGGGGGGGTTGGGCAATGTGAAAATAAGGCCAAGCAAACCAGAGAATTGGAGCAGCTAATGTGGCCTCAGCTGATTTATTAAGTGCTGCTGCTGCTGTTGTTGTTGTGTTGGACGTAGTGGTGGTAGTTCTGCAAACGTGTTGGATTATATTGCTTGCAGGGCTGACACCATCTGGTCAGTTGGTCCAAAGGTTGGTCGATGTGCTCTAGTCAGACATAACTTCTCATTGGTTGGATAATTGCTGGTGTTGCTTAACTACGTAAAAAAAGCGCTTCTTAATCCAGTATTTTCAGGGTAAGAGAGACAGAGCTCATGTCTTTAACGAAAGGTTACTCGTCAAGCTATTATTCAACAATGAAGAACAACATAATTTTAACAATTATTTAGCTTAGATCTTCCCACTTCAGTAGACACGGTGGACCGCTCAAGCTGTAGCTGTCCCCCTTGAGAGGAGCTCAAGAGGACAGGAGCTGTCCTTGTCTCTGTCCTGACAGCTGTGCTAATATAATGCATAAAGTTGGCAGTTTGCGTGCCTGGATTAGTTGATTAATGCATATTTTTCCGAGTTGGGTGGTACGAATTGGCTCTCGTTAAAAAAAAAAATTTGGTTTAAATCTTGTCCCTAAAATCAAAAGTTAATCTGAATAGTGGATTAGGAGAATGGTGACCCCCCCCCCCCCACCCCCGTTGACTACAGACCCAATTGCTCGATAGTGTAATTGCTACACACCGGTTTAATGTTTTCAGCAATAGTACAGTTTTACTGCGCAACCTCTTGTGGTGTTGTCCTGACTGTGTCGCGGTGTTCACATGTGCCACGTGACTATAGACCTATGTGGTAGCCGTGTTAGACATGACATTTATCAGCACATGTAGTCCGTGAATGAGTGGAACAGCTTTGTTTGGTCCGACAGTGATCCAAAGGTCAGAAAGGGATTGAATCCTCATTGCTTAAGGTTGATATGCAGAAGCGCTCGTCTATCAATAGGCTCTCGCTCTCTCTCACTCTCTCTCTTGCTCTCTTCACAGCTCTTTCACCGGCTTCTCTGATAGGCCTGCATCTGTCTCATCCCTGAGTTGCTAGGCAACAGGCATTTCCATGTGTGCTGTGGCAATGTGAGAGAGAGAGATGTTGAGAATAGAGAGATAGGCAGATGAGAGAGAAGTACTCTGAGAGGGGGAAGAAATGAGAATGAGTCGGAGCACTGATGAAGCTGAGGAATTGAGAGGAGGGAGCCAAAAAGCACTCGATTGTCTCTGGCCTTTCCTGCAGCCTAGCTGCGTGTGTGTGTGTGTGTGTGTGTGTGTGTGTATATATGTGTGTGTGTGTGTGTGTGTGTGTGTGTGTGTGTGTGTGTGTGTGTGTGTGTGTGTGTGTGTGTGTGTGTGTATATGTGTATATGTATATATGTGTATATATATATGCAGGTCTGCCACTATCTTTGCGAGGTCACTTGCAAAGACACCATGATTTAGCAGGCGGGCAGCAAGCACTGAGCTGTTATTGGATGGAACAGAGAGGTGTAAGGGAGAGTGAACGTGCTCAGAATAGAAAATCAGACCAAGTGATTGGATTCCTCCCCACATCTCTCTCTCTCTCTGCTCCGAGAGCCTTTTGGATAATAGAACCACTCCCACTCGCTCACATTTCAAATACATGTCTGTCATTTCCAGATGCCCTTGTGTGTCAGCTGCTGCTCATATCGACATTTAACCGTGCTCACTTTTATTAAGTAGGAAAACAAAATGATAGCTCGAGATGTTGTACCGTTTTGTTTAACCCCCTTGGTCGCTGAAAATGCAAACCAGGAACAATAGTGTTTTGAGTATGTAGGCTAGCATAGTAAATGCATATATTTTATAATTTAAAAATTGATCTCCACCCTCAAGAAGTACAGATACTCACTGTTCTTTGATACAACACTCCACACTTCTTTTTTTTTAAGCACACAGTTCTGTTCTAGCATAATGCTTCTTTCCACTCAGCGCTCGTGTGTGTTAGCACATGTTTGTGTGTGTGTTCATGTGTCGGGGTCTTCTTTCTCTACACGGGTTCATAATGAAGTGAATGGACCCGGGTCAGGGACTGAGCCGCCAGGCTGGGCTCCGGTTGCCAGGATACAGCAGTCGAGCCCGGCCGGCTTTATTTACACACCAAACAGGCTAGCTAGCTGCTGTCCTACTGTAGCCCATTCTCCTGCTGCTGCCACAGGCGCTGCAGGGTAAACGCATGCATAACCTGGATGAGATGGTACCACTTTAGTCTTAAAATAACCAGACAACTATATTTTATATATGCGTGTGTATGTGTATGTGTTCGTGTGTATGTACTGTGTCACATCACAGTCACAATCAATACAAAATGACACCCTTCAGTACCAGTTCAAAGGAGTTGATCATGATTTATGAATGACAAACATTTTATCAACAAAGGGCTTATGGTTAGATGTGGATACCTCAGTTGTTGGTGTGATGGTGATACATCTGTTTGGAGTGAGAGAGGTTGGGGTAAAGTCATTTTTGTACCTTTACATGTGTTGTGTAATTAGTCAGGGATAACTGAGGGAAGACATTGGAAGCAGACAAAAGATAAGTCTTTTCAAAGAGGGGTAAAGAAATGTGACGTCTCTGCCGAAGCAAGGTTGTGATTTTTATTATCTTGCCTAAAACCTATAATGTACAACTATGGGGGATGCTGAATCAAAACAAGAAGCTGTGTCGGTATCTGTGGCTTCTATAGGACAGCTACTGTTTGTAGCTTTTGCTTTAAGAGACTTGAAAGAGTTTATTAAAAAAAGGAGTATTAACAGAACACTATTATGTGCAGAATGTGAAAAAAAAAAATGGCAACCAACAACATTTGCTTTTGAATGACCCACAAAGCACATTAAGCCATGTGAGTTTTTAGCTGTTAGCATTAGCTATCAACTACAGATGTGTTGGATGGTCACTAGCACACCTGGAGCTGTGTTTCAGTGGAAGTTTAGATTTTTCTATTTTAAGTATCTTTGTGGCAATGCAGATTGGTGTTCATTTTAGTTGTTTAGTTGAGATAAAGGTGCACCTGCATTATCCGTCAAAAGATGTTTCTTAGTCACCGTCATTGTAAACCTTCTCGAACAATTATTAAAAAATCTGTTAACCGAGACCAGTTGACTGACAGCCAGGGAGCGTGCTGGTGATTTGTATCTGATTGTGCAATAGGCGTTGGGGGTTTGTGCATACACACCGCAAACTGTACAACACACACAAACATGAGCACGGACAGAGAGCAACATGCCCATCCCTGTATGCAGCTGCTGTGTTGTTCAGCTGTCAGTGTGTAAAATGTGTTTCTGTGTGGGGAGTCATGAGTTAGGAATGGCACAGAGTTGGAGTAAACAGCTACTTTTCATCTCTGCACGTGCACCTTCACCTCTTTCACAGGGCTGTGTATCTGCATCTTTGTGTTTTCCTATTGCTGAATGTCGTTTCCCCCATACATAATAATAATAATAATAATAATAATAATAATATAATCAACAGTTCATGTTCTAGCAGAATTGCTTGCCGTGCTAAAAACCTGCATGGTAAAAATTGGTCCATGAGCCCTTCAGGTTTGAGATCAGTTTTGAATGTCTGGAGCAAAATTAGCATTTTTTATTCTTGAACAAATCAGTTTGTAATGCTTTGCACTTTCGTAGACTAACTCTGGTAAAAATTGCGTGTGTTCATCCCAGGATGTTACACCATACAGTAACAGTATTTTTGAATATAATATTAATGTTTTAAAAGGAAGAAACCCACAACCACATGCACTATTATTTAATATGGCTGCATTTACACTTGTTTACATACACGTCTTCTTATTGTACAAAGCCTGAAATGGCATCATTGAATCACTCTGGAGGCCACTGCTAGTTTACTCAGCTAATAGCTGAATAGCAGCTTGTACCATAAATTGTTTTAACTAAAGAATTGACGTTTGTTGTCGATGGCCAGTGCTCATTTTACACGACGAGTTTCACTAGTTGTGAATTTGCTAGACACAGCCAAGAGGTGATTTCAATCATAGCATGTCTGTTTTTAAATCACTACACGTCATGTTTGAAGTCGGATCTTCTCGTTACATTTCCTAAATCAAGTGAGCTGCTACTGTAACATCCTGATGTAAGTGTGCTTGTGGTGTGTGTCAGTGCATCTGTGAGTGTGCATAGAGTATGCTGCAATATGCTGAAGTGTTGGCCTCTATCTGACCGCAGAGGGAGTGGCTCGGAGTATAGAGAGGATGCTACCGGAGGATGAAGAGAGAAAGGATACGTAGAAAGAAAGGTTTGCGTGCAAGGGAGGGAGACCGGATGGACAACAGTACTGGCAGGTCCCATCCTTCATTTGGAAGATATGGCTTCTCTGGCTCACCTATCCTCACTTCTTTCTGCTGTCATCATCTCCATTGCCAAGTCTAACTGTGCTGACATCATGTGTCAAACATTCAAATTTTCTGGGGTTGTTTCTGGTGTCGAGGCATGAGTGTTGTTAGGAGTTTTGGCAGCAGACAATAATCTATCTGCATCTCTGTTCTCCATGTGCCTGCTCATCACAACTTTGCTTATTGCTCCATAAGAGAAGTTTACGTTATAAATGGGGCCGTAAGCCTATCGAATGTCTTTTTGTCAAATGTCCACGTTATGAATGAAACTGCGATGCTTTGAACTAATTGGAACAGCCCTATTCATGGTTCTGATTGGATTGTGATATTTAAGATAAGATGATGGCCTGGTGTTAAACTCATCACGATGCTGTGATATTGTCGCACCGAGCACAGACACACGGACTTTGGATACAATGCTCACACTCTTTTAAATGCTTAGTCGCGTAACTTTAACTGTATTGCTTGGACGATATGAAAATAGAAGGGATCAAACAACCTTTATTTCATTACACATGTCCTTGTAAAGGCACAAAGTATATTTGGTAGAATAATGTCAAACAATATGATGAGAAACTTAGTTTTCATATACTACGTGCTATTTTTGTATATTCACTCGCATACAAATACACAGATGGAGTTAATCAACACTTGACTGGACGAGACACACTCACACAGACTCACAAGGTTAGCAGATGTTCTGTATATTTTGATTGGGATGAAATTACAAAAGGAAATGAGGCCTGTGGTTTTTGTACAGGGTGTCCTCTCCTTTTGTGTGTCTTGTGTGACCGCTTGCTTGCAAACATCATTTTCTTGTGTCTCGCATGTCAGCTGAATGTTCTGGAGCTATAACTGCCCATCATCGTAGTCCCAAAATAGTGCAGAGATTGTTGTTCTAGAAGTCCAGCTGACCCAGTTTGGTGTGTGTGGTTTGTTTATTTCTGAGAGTAGTCAACCTTCCTGTCTCTTTGTTTGGTATGCTGAGAGGTGGGAGTTTATGGGAGGTTGAAGCAGGAGCCTAGCAGTAACAATGAGCCAGAGGAGAGAGGAGGGGGGGCTGTGGTTTGCTGTGTTTGCTCATGTCTCTTTCCATACACCAGTAAAAGAGGGAGCGCTATATCCTCTGTAGCTCCGTGCCTCTCTGCTGGCTGGCTGTCTTGACTTGACTTGACTGGGGGGGGGGGGGGGG
>NW_022280036.1:11896977-11937596 GCF_004355925.1 Anarrhichthys ocellatus | reverse complement strand
GCACTCAGAAAAAACAGTGCATTATGGAGGAGAGAGCTGAGGGATGAAATGTATGATTAATTCATGGCCCTGTGCGGCAGAAGGCCTCTCTTCACAAAGGCAGGGGATGATTGTTTTTGTGTACTTGCACAGACAAGTGTACAGAACTCACTAAGTTCATGATAAAACCAATCACTCATAGCAGCTAGGTTTCTGGTTGCAAGAAGGCGATGATCCCTCTTACTGTGGTAGGGACACCATGATTGACAACAGGGTAACGCCCACAATTACAAGGGGTGGCTAGCTATGGCGGTAAGTAGCTGTTTGGGTTTTTGTCGAGACGTGCCAGTCACGTTCCTGAAGAAATTCCTCAGCTGTTCCTAGCTCTTTCGGTATCCCACAACATTGGAGTTATGCAATATCTCACATGGTCCGTCCAGGTGTCGTATCTAAACTCCAGTATACGACTGAATAGTGTCCCTCTGCTGCTTTTAAAGGGATTGCAGTTTCTCTTGCTTTTTAAAATAAGCAGATCCTACCGAGCATAGTTTTTAGGGTATTTGGGCAGACCTTGCTCACCAACAGATAAGCTTTTTGCCTCCCACAGCTGCACCTCAGCCTGCTGTCCTCCCTCTCATCATCTCTTTCAGATCAGGGTGTAATGGTTGAAGATAGAGTGCTTGATGTGCCGCTAATGGCTGCATCGTCTGGCAGTGTGTAAATGTGTTTTCAAAGAAACGTAGTGGCCAGTTGCTAACCTTTTCTTCTTTCCCTTTGTTCCAGACGGTTGACGACGATGCAATGGCAGCGTGAATGAAGCTTGGCGTGGGGAGAGCTGAACGATGCCCAAAGGTGGGGGATCTAAAACCCCCCAGCTGGACCACTTCCCACTCAACACCGACATGGTGGAAAAGCAGGGTGGGAAGAAGGTAAGACTGAAAAAAAAGCCGACAGACAAACACACCGTGCACAATAACCAAATGTTTGTGTACACAACATGTAATCCCAACTGCTGGTTGTCCTTGAAACTTGACACTGAACCACTACAACTGACCAACAATTTCAAAACCTTGTAAGGCCTCACAGTCGGTGGGAACGTAGGCTAAAATAAATAAGAAAATTTGGTGACTGCCTCAAAGAATGCAGTGTTTGTGTCTTTGAGATTCAGGCAACATGAGGCTGAGTTCTGAATTCCTCAGGCAGATTCAGAGGCACCTTTTGGATTCGACAGCCTTATTCTGTCAAGAAATATTCAGTCTTGAAACGCAGGCTATGAAGGCAGCGTCCCCTGAGTTTGACACGGGTACAGCCGTGTTGTTTGCTGTGGATTTAAGTGGCGGACGCAGCTTGATGATGTCATGGGTGTGTGCCAACTGTTCAGCTATACCCTGAGCAGCGACTAGAGGCGAAGAGAAGAGAGGTACAGCTTATGCAGGCATGGGTTTACAACCCTCTGCAAAGGATTGCATCAGACTCTGGCATGGAGGGGAGGGGGGGGGGAACGGAGTGAGGCGAAAAGAGCAGGCATTGCTAGGAGACCATCAAACAGGGTGTCTTGTGAAGGCAGATGTGAGGAAAGTCTCGAGTCAAAGCTTTCTTTGAATTTAACTAAAGAAAAAAAAATAACCCAGTCCAAATCTGGAGATAGACTTTGTTGATTTATACCATTTTCTACCAATGCAATTTAGCGCTACATTTGCTGTTTTATTTTTAATTTATTCTTCTCTTAAAGAAATAACTCAATTGCATCTTGTTTATCCCTGCTTGGAATGACTGTAGCTTCTGCACACGCTCTGATGTGTACATCGTGCTTTTGCATGAATTGTGTGTTTCCTGTGTGTCGCTGAGCGGAGACACAGACTGAGAGAGGAAGGGAGAGAGATCAGCTAACTGTAGCTGACACCGTTTGTCTCTACTGTACCATGACATCATGGTCTTATGACTGGGGCAGGGCAGGGGGAGGAGTTCAAAGAGTCGACACATAATGGAAAAGCTGCCCCGAAGACAGAGAGAGACGAGCAGGGGACAGAGTGATTTAGTGAAATAAATGAGTGCGTGTACTGAACATCACATCTGACCTGCTCCTGCATCTCCGCTATGAGACCTTAAACCCTCCGTACATGAAGCATACTGGACAGCTTGACCTTTTATATCAAAATACATTTTGGACTGAGCAATTTGACAAATGTAGCAGGAATTCCCAACAGAGAGGAATCCATGGCTGGTGTACATTCACTTCTCACTGAGGGATTAGTCCTGTAATGTTTAACTGTATCTGTATTCTACAAGCACAGTCTTTACCTGAAATACTGCAGGATGGACTAGTGTTTATAAGGGAGATGCATTTACTCTACATGATAAATAGATCATAAATAGATTGGTAATTGATTTGGATCAAGATTTACATTAAATGAGTGACTCATTTAAAATTCCTTGTATGGCCTGTATTCCAGCTTTGCTTTGACCGTGCTGTGTGTTGCCAGACAGCTTTATATGTGGGTATATGCATTTGTTCTCTGCTGCTGTGATATTCCGTTCTGTCATTCACTGAAACGTCTGGCTCTCACTCACTTCTCCCTTCTCAACCACACAATTATTTCATACCTGCGAACTTGTCGCTTTTCGGCGAAATTCACCGTTTTGAATCAAAATATATCATCCACGTGAATTGTGGAGATCTGTAGAGATTCTTTTTTTGGGGGGGGTCAACTGGCCAGCCAGCATTTCTCAGATTGGAGTGAGACAAGGAGAAAAGGTGATGTCGTGATCTTTGCAATTGAACATCTTTGACGTGTCGAGTCTTGGCCAATCAGCGTTCAGATGTCTACAGCGTCTTCATTTCCCTCCGTTAAAGTTTAAGTTACGTTCTGTATCGTTATATATATATATATATATATATATATATATATATATATAAATAATTTATTTGACCCCTTGCTGATTTTGTAAGTGCCCACGAACAAAGAAGCCTAGCCAGACTCTCATAGAAAATCTGTGGAAGTAGCTGAAAATTCGAGTTACCAAGTTGTTAACGTTAAACCGGAACACAGGCAGATCTGGTTGCAGGTTGTTTTTTTTTTTAACTCAAAGTAGAATGAGGGGATTTCGTGGTGATAACTTTTATGAACACGAAAAATGAGGCCCGGATACTGATGAGATGATGTGGTCAAAGAGCTGAATAATAAATTAGTTTTTTGCTTAAAGTAAATCTTATCACTTAATTTTCTTCTCAGAGTACACCAGAATGCTTTTAAAGCAATGCAATCGTAAAGTGAATCCTCTGGATTTTTGGATTGCTGATGAGACAAAATAAGCAATTTGAAGAAATCTTTGAGCTCCAGTTACTTATGGTCACTCTATTGATTAGTTGATAAAAAACATGGATTGATATTTATAATAAAATATGTAATTGTAACCCAACAAGAATTCATGATAAACATATCCAGACTTTTGCCACGTCTTCTCAGCTATTAACTGCTGTAAAGCCTCTGGTCAGGTTAAGCAAGTCACTATCAGATCTCAAACACACAAGTATTCACATCTGTTGGTAGCAGATACACTTGGGTTTGTGACTGTTTCCAGCAGTTGTAGACCACAGAGCCGAGTCGGCGTCGGCTCAGCCTCCTCTCCCAGGGCTCCCCGGCTCTTTGCTTTGGAATCTAGGAAGAATCTAAATGGAAAAGTTTTGCTCCGCGAAGCCCATAATAGCTAAAAGAGTCGGGGCAGAGAACGGCACCGACTACAGCCGCAGCTAGCTCATATATGACTGACTGCATTAGCCCACGTCTCTTTTTGAACTCCTCTAGATGTTTAAATTACAGTCCTTTTTTCTTCATTCTGATTTAAAGCTGTGTCAAATCTGACCCGTGTCACTTAAAGTTCCCTTTTGTGTTCTGCTTTGCCTCTTTCACAGGATAAAGTGTTGTCAAATAAGACTCCCAAATTGGATCGCAGTGATGGGGTCAAAGAGATGAAAGAAAAGGCCCCTAAAAGGAAGCTGCCATTCACTGCTGGAGCTAATGGAGACCACAAAGATTCTGACTCGGGTAAGAGCACACACGTAGACTTTGCTTCTACTGCATGTGACTTTGAAGTGGCAATCAAATGGGAGTTGTTACATCACATCCACTCAAGCTTGCAGGAAGTAGTTAGGCGTGCGCTGTGAAAAGAGGGGCTGGGCTTTGTGAGGTGAATGGGCTCCTAGCTCCAGCTTCAAGTCAGCTTGCGAGTCCGTGGAAGAACCGAGGAACTTGTTCCTACAGTTGCATTCTGAAAGGAGAGGAGGACCACACAAACTCATGATCCAATTAAGTGGGAGTTTGTTTAACGCACTGGACTGACCAGGTCCGGCTTTTGGTAAGGCTCCGGCTTTGTGTTTTCTTTAATTAGGGAGAGAAGGACTACTGCTCGTGCTTGTTTGGCTTTGGGCTTTCAGGGTTCAGGATTTAGTTTGTTGATAATGGTCCATCAACGGAGGCTTTGGAGATGGCCTTCATCATCCACGCTGGCTGCGTCACTATGTTGGTTTATGTTCTTTGATTACACTTGAAAAGTGGAGAGATAAAAGCATGCCTGCTGCAACGGATGACTCTCATGGTTTGGGTTCCAGTAAGATTGGACATGTATTATGTAGACACATGGGGTTGTGTGTCATTGCTGTGTGGCTCAGTTTGATTGAGAAGCTGTAACTTGTTTTATCTTGAATCTCTGTAGTTTGTGTACCTGTCGTTGCCTTTTGCTAGATTACTTTAATGTTATGTAGTCTACCGTTTGTTGGGGAATTATATACACTTGTTGTATATTATATTATTATTCTCACTAGCTGGTTTGATATTATTCACGTTTGCTGTGTTAGGCTCGAAGAAACTGTTTTACCACACACCCCTCAGTAAGGGGGTATGTGAACTCTCCCCTGAGGAACAACAGCTGGACGGTCTATTCATATGCTGATAGCTTGGGCTCTCGTTGGGTTGGCCTGTATGGTCTTTCAGCCCATGACTCAACTTTACCTCCATGTGTGCAACATATTACAAATGGAACAGTCTCTTAATAGTTTTTCATGTTTACAAACTGTATAAGCCAGGAAGTTTCCAGGGCTCAAGCCACAGCACAATTCTCAGTTTACACAATCAAGTTGCTAGCATCTGTCTCTCATCTTGGTGCTCCAAGGATGTATTTCATCCAGGGTAGGAAATTTACAAATTTTTTTTGGTGGCAATTTTTGCCCCCACTGACTGAAATCCAGGGGCATTTTCAAAAAATTGGGGGCACTTTTTGAAACTTGTGAAATAACATTTAACCTTTGTTCAAAATAATAAATATACTTATTTAGGGTTACAATATATGAGCAATTGTCATCTAATGGCAATAATAAGACTATTAGGCAGTAGTCTACAGATTCAAAGTGTTTTCTTAGATTTTTTGAACAAAAAACAAACATAAATCAGACAATCATATTCAATTTTATTCTTATTTCTTTGTGGTTATTTGTTATTATTACATTTTTTTTAACAACTATTAACAATTATTAAGTAACGATGCCTTGATTACATATACATCAGTCATTGTATGGAATTTTTGAGAAAAACATTTTTATAGCACCTTAAAACAAATTTAAATGTGCCATTTGAAGGTACAAATTCAGTTCAGAGTTTTTGCTTCGTAAAATATCTTAATTGACTGTCAGTCAGGTATTATTCATTTCCAGCAACCCACAAATCAAAGAATGAAGACACTTTATGCACAATTTAGGTGTATTTTCCCTTTAACTCACGAGATGCAGGTAGCATGTTTTATACTTAATGTGAATATAATTCATTTAATCTAATTTCCATTATGCAATATGTATACTTTGTTGGCATCTTATTCTGAAAACCAGATGTTCGTCTGAAGAAACAGGATGTTGTCTCACGTTAATCTTTCCGCTAACTTTGCAAAGTCCTTCGCTCGCTCCCGATCTGTGCCGTTTGAATGCGTTTACCGTGAATTTCAGCATATAGGTGCACTAAAATTAAGTGTCTGCTGAGTTGACCGCAGTCTCGCAGTCACAGGGCTGATTAAGAAGCGCTCCATTTATTTATTCGTTTAGAAAGTTCGGGGGCATTTTTTGCCCCTCTCCTAGTGATATCAGGGGCAAAATTATATTTCTTAGGGGCAGTTTTGCCCTTTGCCCTCGTGTATTTCCGACGCTGATTTCATCACATCGGCAAGATTTGTTTTGTCTTAGCGGTGGCTAGCCTAATAATTCAAGTGTATTTTCTCTGCTTCTATTTCTGCTTGGGGTAGTGTGTCTGCATCATTTTCCCCTCTGCATATTGAGTTGTCTCTGCATATGTCTGTGTTTTACAGTCCGACTTTGTTGCATGGCCATTCAAGCTCTGACCCTGCTGGGTCAGTGTCTAGCCCCTTTGCAAAATGTAACACCTCTAACACTTCACAACTCTCCCCCCACACTCTAACCATACCCCATTATCAACTCTCCAGTCCTCTGTGGCTTGAGCTGATGGAGGTGACCATGGGGTATGGTAGCACATACCAAAATATTCTGCAGCCATGTTCTTGGCTCAAACTAAGGCGTCATCCACTCGACTATGTTTTCTTTTAAAACCGTGTTTAAAAACAAAAACAATATCCATCTAGACGCTAGGCATAAGCATTACAAAAGTAGTGAGTATTAAAACCAAACCGTAGTAGTGTGTAAGCAGCCTTCATAAAATGCTTACGGTAAGTCTGCCAAAATATTGCAAGTCAATTTAGAACAGTGTTAGATGAAATTTGCTGGTATTGTGTTTTAAATGCTAATATGTTACACTGCAGATGCTTCACAACAAAAAAACTAAATATGAAGTCAAGTGATTGTCCCAGTTTAAAAGTTGACATTATTTTAAGACACCACAGGCAGATTCTCTCCAGTGTAGCTCTTAAATACTATCAAGTCAATTTCCTACATATTTAGCACCAGACATGGGGTGACAGAGCCTTCTCCATATCGGTCCCCTCCCTCTGGAACTCTCTCCCCAAACACATCCGAGACTGCACTGAACTTTCCATATTCAAATCACAGATCAAAACCCACCTGTTCAAAATTGCTTTTAATGTGTGACCGATATTGTGTATTTTATATTTTTAGTGTATTGCTTTTATATATAATGATTTTAATGTAAAGTGTCTTTGAGTACTCTGAAAAGCGCTATATAAATAAAATTTATTATTATTATTTGAAATGGGTCATAGCTTTGCTATTTGGAGATGTGTTAAAATGTAGTGTTGGACATTGTCTTCAGAGGGAATACCAAATATATCTGAAAGATCAACTTTAGCCTGAGCTTGGGCTATAATGGCAGTAATACATTGCTATTAACTAAGCCTCCAATTGACCCCTCGCTAAGCCCCCCCGCTGTTACGCTGTTATTCTCTTCGAGCTACCACGGAGTCATCAACTCTGCTTTTGGAAAAAACAAAGAAGTACTTTCAGAGAAACAGACAGAAGGGTCTTCGATATACATTTGAAGGATATATCCAGGAAGTCAAACTGATTGAGCAGCAAAAACAGGTTTAGAAGATAAATGGAGATGCTAAAGGTTAAAGTTACAGATCACAGTGTAAAAGTGAACCACCACATCACCCGGCGACCGAGATGGAACACAATGAAATTAAATAAACACTGTTGCTGTAAAGCCAGGTATCTTTATTTACTGTTACTGCTTTTGCTTTTTAATGATTGTATGTGTAGACATTCAGTACACCTTCACTAGCTAGCATAGCATAGAAGTGCTAATGCTAGTTAATGATGTGCTAATGTTAGCGCCACAGGATTTCACATAGAAACATAACGTTTTAGAAAAATAGTTCTCTGTCCAACCTCTCCGGGTAACAAATATCACTATTGCACAACGTCTAGCCATGGCTAGTGTGAAATCTGAAACGATTGCACAAGAGTCTATGAAGCACTATGATTGGCCAGTCTGCGGTCAAGGGGTCGGACTAAGCAACTGGTTAATCATGCAAGTAGCCTGCTTAGTGTTTACAAACATTACAAGAGCCTATGAGCGAGTTAGAGCAGGGACAGGAATATGTACTCATCGTACGTCTGTCCACAGCACACTGCAGATCAGTCAAGTTGGAGTTAATCAAAGCTCTGCAAACTTCAATGCTCCTTCACAGAATTGCCAAGCCTCCCATGACCTCCTCATGAAGAGGCTAGACATTAGCCTTCCTCCTCCTTGAGGTCAGCCTCCTTCCGCTCTTCCTCCTTTCCACTATCCACAGCGGTCAGCGATAAAGGGTACAGGCGGCGCTGAGAAGGATAAGTCTCCAGAGGCTGTTTACTAGTGAAAACAACTAGAGCGCTAGCCTCACTGAAGTACCAAAACATGAAAACAGAATCTTTTCTTCCTGTTCTTTATGTCCTCTTAGTTGGAAAACAATTAAATAATGGACAGCTATCATCTAAGGAGTGAGACAAACGCAAACACTTCATTCTGTCGCTTCATGCTGTCAGCGTTCACTTTAACAATGTTTGATTACAGCCACAAAAAAAATGTATACTGCTAATTTATACTGCTAATATGAGTAGATGAATCTATTGGCCAATTGACATAACATGAATTGGACTGGACAAGCAATTTGATGAGCTTATTTTGGACTCTTTCTAACGACTAATCCATTGATCAATAAGAAAAAGAATTGATGCAGCGCTAATATGTTTATGTCTCTGTGTCAGACAGTCTGTGGCTAATGAGTTTAATTGGTTATTTTGGTGGCATTGAAAATGAGCTGCACATCTCTGTACCCTGTCCGAGCAGGCCGACGTCATACATACCAGTAAAGAATTGTTTTTCGGTGTGAAAATGCCCTCCTAGAATGTACAAAAGACCAAAATGTATTATCCAAACGAATGTGGCCAGCTTGCTGATGTTGCTTTCTAAGTCACTTGCTCTTTTTTTACATCTTTGGATTTGTAGCTTGTGCTCACACGAAATAACTTTGTCATTTCCTTTGCAGCCCTCTAGAATATTAATTGTAATTGCAGCATAGCCTTTGCCACCGGGTCAGTTGTGCGGCACGGTAATGATGGTCGGGTCTGTGAAGGTTGAAAGAAGGTGCGAGCTGAGCCACGTAGAGTGGGTTGCAGAAATCAAAACAGTGGTTTGCGCAGATCTTCAGCCCACACGTTTTCCCTCTGGCAGGTTATATTTGTCTTTCTGTCTCCCAGACTCACACAGGCTCTGAATGACACTGATAGACAGAAGCAGTACAGTCACTGCATAACTGATTAAAGCAGTATGTAACAGGCATAGATAGAGAGGTCAGGCAGAACATCATTCACCCCCTATGTTCATACTGTATTTCTATCAGTCTCTCTTGCTCAATACAAAAGCATTGACAAACATCCTGTTGGCCACTTCCTGTCTCGTCTCCCTCGACTTCCTGTTTATGCGGTGTTCATTAGTCCCTAAACAGAGCTTTGTTTCACTCTTTCGTGCTACGGTCAAACATACCTGGTCTGGCTGGTTAGAGTGGTTCTTCTGGTCGTGGAGGTGCATTCGTTATCCGAGCCAGACGGTTTGTTTTGGCTTTAGCTGACATTGTCTGCCTGCCATATCAAAATCTACCTCTATTATTTCCAGCCATTTATGTTTCATGTGGTCTCCTCCCCTGGCTCAGGTAGGCACTCTATTCATGGGGGGGCAATGCTTAGTTTTCAAGCCGTAAGGAGAGTAAAGTTTCACCGATGTGTGTAAGCTGAGTAATATCAATTTATTGAGACACATAAGAGCTCCAGCAGTGTTCCCTAAATAGACATCCAACAGAAACACACACTATGGGAGCAGGCACAGTATGCTGTGTCATTGTTTGTTCCTTTTGTGTAATACAGTCATCCACATGTGACATGTATTTTTGAATCACTTGATGATAAACTATAGTGGGCATACGTTGGACACATGTCTTTGCCATTTTTATCTGCATCTTTCCTTAAACTCTCAGGGTGATAAACCAAACGCGAACCATATGAAAGCAAAATAAAATCACTTCCTTTGTAAACATGTGAAACAAATCTCGTTTGTAGCTGTGTCCTGTTTTCCACAGCAGTTGAAAGCACAACACATTTGTACATGCATTTCTCAGCTGCTGGTTTGACAATTTGTCATTTTATATGTCGCTGGTGAAGCTTACCTGCTCAGAGATGAGCAGGCCAGTGATGGTGAATCTTGTATTCCAGACTTTGGTCTTGCGTGCCGTTAAGTAGCAGTCCTCCACATGGGTAATAACTGCCTTCCTGGTTCCCAATCTTATAAACATAGCCTGGAAAAGCTAGCCTTGCACTTTCTCTGTTCTGTTGCTCAAAAAAAAACATGTTTGGACTGCTTTTGTGGTTCCAGCTGGTTGGTTCCAGCTGGTTGGTTCCAGGTCTAGTTGAAGGAATGTGTCTTAATGGCAAACGTGAGAGCGTATCAAAGAGGGGTGGGGGCACATTAGCTGTAAGTATTCACAGATGTTAGCGAAAGTTCATCAGCTCTGTACTTGTGACTGGAAAAATCTTTTCCTGGAAAGCCTTTTAGCCATGGGAAGCGTCAGCCGCCATGCTTCCTTCTTGCTTTGTTTACTTGTGTGTTTGTGGCCTTGAGCAATGCAGCCAGTCTTGGAACGAGAAAGGTCTCGAAGGAGTTGGACTTGGAGGCATTCACAAATCTACGGGTGTCTCTGTACATGCACAGTTGACATTTGCTGGTCCTATTTTTCTTTTTTGGGTCACTCGCGTTTTCTTGCTCTGGGAGTTGTTCCCCCTCAGTGATTGAAGTGTTACAGTCATGTGTAGCTCTGCCCTCCGTAAGGGTCATCAGATGGTATGTTACCGCTGAAAATAATTGCTGGGTGTGTCTTTGTGGAGCAGCTGCTTTTGTCCAGTAGCACGGTGTCTCCAGTAAGCCGAGCAGGCACGCAGGCAGGCATGTGGCGACCTTGGCAAGGCCACATTGAATTGAAATGTAAACCAACTATTTCGTAATAACCCTGGGTCTGCCAAGTCACACCCTCTTTCCTCTCTCTGGATGTGGACTGATTGGCTATGAGACAGACAGACATAAACACACTACTGGTTGGCCCCTCCCTCCCTCAGGAGCAGCTGGGTCATAATGGGTCACCCAATAACATAAAAGTCAGCCCCTGCAAACACCAAACCTCTGACACACTTGGCTACATATACATGATTATGCAAGTATGTTTTTTTTATGTTTATTTTGGAAACTAGCTGACTTTTTGCAGGGTGTTCTACCCTTGTGATTCAGCTTTTAAAAATGTTCATATTGGTGAAAGATTGTTGTATGTATGTGTGTGTGTGTGTGTGTGTGTGTGTGTGTGTATGTGAAGGACAAATTTAAGAAATAAACAGCTTAATTATGTTTCAGGGAAACAATATAATGATGTGACAAAAAAGATAACTAATTTAAGGACTTTTTAGCAGTCATATTAACAGCCAATGAATAATTTCACGAACATTTTTTTTACTGGTATAACAAAATAACACTCACCCTTCACAAGTTCCAGTCAATTAGATTTGTTTGTGTGCGTGAACGATTGATAATGCAATTCTTTAATCCTTAGACCACTTTTCAAAATACAAGCCATAAAAACATCAGGTTTAATCGAGAACAATTGTTTTGGATTTGGTGTATAAAAACTATGATAGTGCATGAATAGGTACGAAAAGGAAAAGAACAACATTTTTAAAGGAATTAAAATTGCATTACAAATGAAAATAAAACTGGAGTAAAATAAGGAAAAGCACTGCAATAAAAGTATATTTTAAGAAGGGATTAAAGGAGATCACCGACTCAGCCGACCCAGTTTCCTCGGGCAGATCGTTCAAGACCCTCAGGGCCCTAAGTGCAGAATGCTCTGTCCCCTTTAGTTTTCGGATGGGTCTCTGGAACAGACACTAGACCTCTGCTCCAGGATATGAGAATGTGACCTTAAGTGCATGAATACATGTGTGTCCACGCAGCCCAATAATAACATTAACTTCTCTCCTCTCACTGTCATTGCAGAAAAACCAGGTCCAGAGCGGAAGCGGATTAAAAAAGAGCCAACCAACACCCGGAAGGCGGGTTTGCCGTTTGGAATGGGGATGCCAGGGATCCGGGCCGGGTACCCCCTCTCTGAGCGGCAGCAGGTGGCCTTGCTCATGCAAATGACAGCTGAGGAGTCCGTCAACAGTCCAGGTGCGTGCTTATCATGGAGGCCACGTCTTCTGTGGACGGCTGGCAGACAAGGAAAGAGGGATGGGAGGCAGTAGAGTGTGTGTGTGTGTGTGTGTGTGTGTGTGTGTGTGTGTGTGTGTGAGTGAACACTGATGGTGGTCTTAAAGAGAAAGAGGCTGAGAGGGGGAGATGGGGCATGAGATTGATTATTTTTGTTTATTCTTTGGGACGTTGAGCACGTTTTGTTGCCACATCTCGGCCGTATTCTGCCTCTGGAAAGGACCGGGTGCTTAATTTGAATCTAGTCATACAAGCTAATCCACGTGAATTCTTATTACAGCCATGCTGTCAATCAGAAAAGTGGTTGTTCTGTTTTTGCAGCCATAACAGTCACATATTTGTTAATTTACAGTAGTGGAATTATTATTATGAAATACAGCATGGGGCTGTCCAGGAAATGAAACCAACTCTTTTGTTGGTATTGCGTTAATCTGGAACTAATTGTGCAATCTCAGCATTTGAGCCAAATCATAACAGACTTCCAAATATAAAAGACCTGCAAGCATTCTGGTTTAGTTGATTTGTTATCTGTTATCCTATCTGCTGTTAGATGATTATTCATAACATTTACTTCCTCCTAATGTCCTGTCAAGTGGTATATTTATTAGTGGTAGACAAAGTCATTTTGCCCTCAATGTCTTAAATACCTTAAATAGCGTTATTTGTGCAACATTGTGCCTATTTTATACTGTTGAGATAATTTAGAAAGGACAGCTTAGATTGGTAAGCACCAATGCTAAGCCACTTTTATTTGTGTATTCCTTTGTTACATGCCTGAAGGCATGGGCATATATTAAGTAAGTGTGTTTTAAATATAATTTGGGACAAAAACTGTGCAAACTCAATAATGCAAATGTGATTAAGGCTTGGATTTAATCTCGTAAATGGGATGAAATGAGCTCAAGTGAAGTAGGTCCAAGTGCTCTGCTGTTGATTGCTAGAGTAAGATTGCCCCCTTCTGGCTGTAAGCACTCCAAACAAACCAGTATTCATAGTATTAGGGGAAATAAGGGTCGACAAAATGGAAACAACGATGAAAACAAATTCACTGTTGGAGTGTTGAAATGTGTGTCCATCACCTACTTACAGACACAACACCAAAGCATCAGTCACAGTCCAGTATGGGTCAGAAGGGAACGCCAAACTCTGCATCTAAAACCAAAGACAAAGTGAATAAACGGAATGAGAGAGGGGAGACTCGGCTGCACAGATCAGCAATCCGTGGAGAGATACGCCGCATCAAGGAGCTCATCAGCGAGGGAGCTGATGTGAATGTAAAAGACTTTGCAGGTGAGAGGCTTTTTGTATAGACTGTCCTTGTACTTTGTGCGTGTACCAATGTATATCTATTCGTATATTCAATACACCTCTCACACAGTAATTTCCTCTCCGGTTTAGGCTGGACTGCATTGCATGAGGCGTGCAACAGAGGGTATTATGATGTGGCCAAGCAGCTGCTGGCAGCCGGAGCAGAGGTCAACACCAAGGGTCTGGATGATGACACCCCTCTACACGATGCATCCAACAATGGACATTTCAAGGTAAGAAAAAATAAAAAGCCAGAAAATGTAGGCAGTTCATGTCTGAAAACACACATTTTAGGAAAAGAACAAAATAACCTTTCTAAATTCATAATTCAAAACGATAGATCCAGTAATTATGAGACTGCATAAGAGATTATTACCCTGACTGTCTGTCGAGCTTATCCATGAAGCTAGTGGTACATTAACTTTGTAACCTCTGACCTCTTTAAAGTCTGAACCACGAGAGAACTTTATCTTATCACCTCTTAAATTGCAATTTATATTAATTCAATATTTAATTGTATTCATTTCAGGTGGTTAAACTACTTTTACGGTATGGAGGGGACCCACGTCAAAGCAACAGGAGAGGTGAAACAGCACTGAAGGTTGCCAACTCTCCAACTATGCTGAATCTATTGCTGGGGAAAGGCACTTACACCTCAAGTGAAGAAAGTTCATCAGGTATTTATGATGAAATCTTCCAGACACCTAATAACATGACTTTTGTAAGTTATGTAAATTCTTAGTATAGATCATGGGGCTGTTGTGTTTGATCCTGCCTCTTTTTTTCTACACAGAATCTTCAGAGGAGGAAGATGCACCCTCATTTGCCCCGTCCAGCTCTGTCGATGGCAATAACACGGACTCAGAGTTTGAGAAGTTGAAGTTGAAAGGGAAAACCATTGACACTCCTAAATCTGCTGTTACACCCGTAAAAGACGAGTATGAATTTGATGAGGATGATGAGGAGGAACGTGTTCCTCCTGTGGACGATAAACACCTTTTGAAAAAAGACTTCCGTAAGGAAATGGTCATCAAGGCCAACAGCTTGATCGCCACACCGAAGATGGAGGTCAAAACCTATTCCAAAAGCAACTCGCTCACACCAAAGAAAACTGTCAGGCGGATCATCTCTGACAGTAACAGTTCAGACGAGGATGATAGGACGTCTTTCACGCCAGCGCCTACGCCGCGGCAACAAGCCCAGCAAACAAATACTAAGACTAGAGACTCTAGCAGCATGAGCTCTAAACAACAAAAAGACAAGAATAAAGTCAAAAAGAAACGGAAGAAAGAGAGTAAAAACAATGTCAGTAAAGAAGTGCGGTTTGGTAAAGTCAATGACAAGTTCTGTACATCTGACTCTGATTGTGGAGATATGGAGAGTGAGGATGATAAGGGCTCAAACAGTATAAAGGACTCTTCTGCAGCAAGTCTGAAAGACTCCCCTGGCTTTAACGCATCCTCCTCATCTTCCCATGGAAACTCGAACTCTCAGAAACAAGTACCATCATTAGCAGAACAGCATCCAAAGCAGTGGAGGACAGATGGCTGGAAGACTGTGTCATCTCCGACGTGGTCCGACGTCAGTTCTCTCTCAGATTCAGTCAGAACAAGACTGTCCAGTGAGTCCGACTACTCCTCCGCTGATTCCAGTGTAGAGTCAATAAAACAAGTGAAGAGGAAAGCGCAGGAGAGCAAAAAGAAGAATAACAGTGTGCACAGTAGCGCAGTAGACAAGAAGAATTCTGAGCTCTACAAAAACTCCAATGCAGACAGTGCGATCTCCAAAACCGATGTAGATGGCAAAGTGCTGAAAAAGCATAAGGTGAAGCACAAGCACAAAAATAAGGAAAAGGACAAAGCTCCTAGTCTAGTTCTCAATCAAGACATGAATGAGAAATTTGTCAAGAGCTATTCTTTTGATTTTGATGATTCAAGGCAGAAGTCCCTAATTGTTGAGGCAGAATCGCCCGCTGAGAGCAAGGTCAAGTTATCTAAACACGAAAAAGACCATTCAAAAAAAGAGGATAGGCTTTCGAAAAGCAAGTCTGAGGATAAGGATTGGTCATCTGGAAAAGACGTGCACAGAACAGCAAAAGAGGAGAAAAATAAGAAAACAAAGGACTCCACCAAGGATAAGACAATTAAAGAGGAGAGGGAGAAGCCTTTAAAATCTGACAAGGAAAGAACTGTCAAGGAGAAGCCCAAGGACGATAAACAAAAGGCTCACAAAGAGGAGAAAAAGAAAAAGTCCAAGGACAAGTCCTCCTCAAAGGCAGACAGGAAAAGTGAGCAGAAAGAGGAAAAACATCTAAAGGTGGACAAGGAGAAAAACCCCAAGGAGGAGAAGGACAAATGTAAAAAAGACAAAGCACAGAAGGAAGAGTCTGAGTACGAAGGCTATGACGTTAACAACCACTTCCTCAACTTGGAGGACACAAAGCTCAGTGCCTCAGATGACCATCATGACAGATGGGGCTCGGAGATGTCCTCTGACTCCTCCCTTTATGGAGATGATAGTTGGGACGCTCCTGTCAAGGAGTACAAGGAATATAAAGCCAACAACGCTGTTAAACTAATTGTCGAGACTGTTAAGGAAGAGACAAGGAGGAAAGAAAACAAAGTCAAGGACAAGAAATCAGATCACAATGAGAAAAGATCAGATAAAGAAGCCCCCTCTAAGAAGAAAGACAAAGATTCCTCAGAAAAGACAAATGAAAAGAAGAAGGACTGGTCAGAAAAACAGAAACTAAACTCCAGTCACTCGGTTGAAAAAGAAAAGAAGCGGAAGGAGTCCACAGACGCAGTCAAAGACAAGAAAGACAAGGACTCTTTAGACAACAGTCGAGACCGTAAAGACTCGAATGACTTCACGAAGGAAAGAAAAGAGGTCAAAATCAAACAGGAAACTTTAAGAGATGAATATGGCAATGATGCTTTCTTCAAAGACACTGATGCTGTCAGTAAATTGTGTGATATCAGAGAAAGAAACCATTCTGGAAAGGAGAAAGAAAAGAAGGGTGAGGGAGTGGAAAAGCGAGAAAAGACGAAAGCTGACAAGCACAAGGAGAAAACAAAAGACAGAGGAGCTGATCAGGAGAAAGATAAGGGCGAGAAAAGCTCTGCAGAAAAAACTGTCAAGGAAAAGGATGCAGACAGGGGCACCAAAGACAAGAAGGAGGGAGTCAAAGACAAACACAAAGAGTGTCATGGCAAAGACAAAGATCGAAAGATGTCCTCAGAACAGACCAAGGACAAGAAAGAAAAGGCCTCTCAAGACAAACATGCTGATAGGGAGAAGGACTTTTTGGAGGTAAAGAAAGAGGAAAGAAAACCTGAGAAAATCCGTGAGAAAACGTGGTACAAGATAGCTGACATCTTCACTGATGAAAGTGATGATGACGAGGACAGCTACAATGGGGCTGTTGCACTTGTGTCTGACTCCGTCAGAAAAGACTTAACACCTGATCAGGATGAGCTGGATCATTTCCCATCAGAAAAAATAAGAAAATCTTCTGCAGAGGCTAAACACAACACAGAAAAGGCAAAGGACAAAGACCACAAAGAAAAGAAGAAAGAAAAGACAACATTTGACACCGGTAAAGAAAGAAAAGGCTCTCTAGAGAAACACAACAAAGACAAGAAAGATTCTGTAGATGCAAAACACAAGGAAAGAAAAGACAGAATTTCACTGGACTCAAATCAGGAGAAGAAAAATAAGCAGAAGCTGTTGGACAAAAGGGACACCAGTGAGGAAAAGACAAAGAGCAAATATAAAGACAAGCTCGACCATTCTAAGGAAAGGAAACCCTCAAAAGGCAGTGGTGAGAATGAAAAGTCCCTCTTAGAAAAATTGGAGGAAGAAGCCATGAATGACTACAAGGATGACTCCAATGACAAGAACAGTGAAATCTCTTCAGATAGTTTCACTGACCGAGGTCATGAGCCAATCCTCGCTACTTACTATGACTCCATCAGCCTGACTGATGTGACTGAGGACAGGAGAGACTCCCTGTCCATATCTACACCCCAAGACAAGTTCAGAGAGAAAGAGAGGCACCGGCATTCCTCTTCATCCTCGTCCAAGAAAAGCCACGACAAGGAGAAAGAAAAGGTCAAGAAGGACAAAGGAGACAAACGTGACAAGACAGAGGAGATCAGAGAGTCTTACAGCCGCAGAGAGAGTCTACCTTTTGAGAAAGAGCCCATGCCTCTAGAGGCAGACCCTTACACATTCCCATATGGAAGTAAGGGAGACGGTGAAGACGACTTTGATAAAACCTTGGAATTTGAAAAAGAGATGTCCAAAAAGGACAAGGACAAAGCAGCTGGTGTCATCAGTGACAGGACGAAGGACAAAAAGAAGAAGGAGAAACATAAGGAAAAAATAAAGGAGGAGAAGAATAAGTACATTGATGGCTTTGGGTCACTTAAACACTCCAAAGAGGATGTGAAGTCGGGGTTGAAAGATAGTCCACAGGTCACTGTTCTGAAAGAAAGGTCAAAAGAAGAAAGTCCTAAATTTGATCTGAAAAAAGACAGAAGTCGGGATGCATTGGACAAAGACAACAGAATGGACCACAGTAAATCTAAGGCTAAGGATGAAAATGAAAAGCTCACTCAGTCCAAGGACACAGTAAGGAAAGATAATCGTCCACGTGAAAAACTGCTGGTGGATGGTGATTATCAAATGACAAGTTTTGGTCAGATGTTGAGTCTAAAAGACCAGGAGATTGAAGAGCGCCACAAGAAACATAAAGAAAGGATGAAGCAAATGGAGAAGCTGAGACCCAAGTCAGGGGACCCTAAACTCAAGGACAAGACCAAGTCCACAGAGGAAGTACGGAAAAACCGCAGTGAGCTATCATCCAAGAAGTCCAACAGTCTGGAGTCTGGTCTTAAAGAGAAGAAGCTGAAGGATGTGGGTCTCCCAGCCCAAATGATGTCCCCAAGCAGGAAGTTCCAGTCTGCAGACAGTCAAAACTCAAAGGACTGGCTGGCTGGCCAACAAATGAAGGAGAACCTTCCTGCTTCCCCCAGGCCAGATCAAAACAGGCCAACTGGTGTTCCCACGCCAACATCTGTCATCTCCTGCCCCAGCTTTGAGGAAGTAATGCAGACTCCACGTACCCCGTCCTGTAGTGCGGAGGATTACCCCGACATTATGTTGGATGGGCTGGACTGCCAGAACTCATCGGCTATGACTATGTCAATGAACGCCTGCTCGCCAACCTTCTTTGAAAGGTATTTAAACGTGCAAACATACTGCAGGGTTAATGTTTTAAACGTGCAAACATACTGCAGGGTTAATGTTTTAAACATTTTAACTTTTGCCCTCTGTTGAATGTGACATATTGTCTAATATTTTGTCTTTCTGTTGTCCACCCAGCAGGTACTCTAACTCTCAGAGTTTCCAAGAGGGCACATGTCCCACCCCTGCTAAGAACCTCCAGCTACCACTTGTCAGCCGCTCTGCATCTTCTGACGTCCGCCGGCCACTGGAGGATGAGTTCAAGGCTGAGGATGACAAGTTCCTTCGACAGCAGAGTGATCCAGCTGCTGAATTTGATCAGGCATCACCCTCCCAAACTCTAGAGGACAAATCAGAAACAGTGGATAGACTGGAGTGCCTCCCATCTCCTTATTTCTCCCCACTTAGGATGTTGTCCCCTCGGCAGGAGCCGGCCCTTCCGACACCAGATGTGGCAGCACCAACCCTTGCTGGCACCGAGGGGACTGAACATTTTCCTGACGATGTATACAACAATTTCTTGCCCAGACCCTCTACTCCAGTTCACAGACCAGACCCCCAGGAGCCCTGCTTCGACATTGCTGCACCACCAACCCCAGCTCCTGCTGCTTTGCCACCCCTGGATATCGATGACATCTCTGAGCCTCACCACAGTGAACCTAACCTGGTCCTGTCGGATCTTCCCTCTGTCACTGAAGAACAGGAAGAGGAAGAGGAGGAAGAAGAGGAGGAGGAGGAGGACGACGACGACGACGAGGATGAAGAAGAAGAAGAAGACGACGACTTTGAGGACGAATGTGATATGAATGAGAGAGCTGATGGAGACCACTGTGCAGTGGAGGAACCGGAGCAAACAAGGGACCCATGTTCCTTCTCCCCTCCAGTTGAGGACCCTCTTAGGAAGAGCTGGCCTGCAGAGTCTCCAGACCGACAGGAACCAGAGGTCCAAGAGCTCTCCCCAACACACTCTGCACCCAACCATGGAGAGAACTGTTTTGATCACAGCATTGGTTGGGAGCCTGATATGGATCTCAAATCTCCCCACAGGACGTATGGAGAGATAGAGGCTGCTGTCTCCAAAATAACTAGTCCATACCATTCAGACAGTGAGATGCAGCACTTGTCTGGTCACCCCTCTGCCACACCCCCTTATGCTACCTGGAATAGATGGCATAAAGAGGACCCAGAGGACTTTGAAGAACAGAAGGAGGCTGTGGCTGACATCCCCTCTCCAGAGAGGCCTGACACCGCTATCGATGAGGAACCCAACTATTTAAACACCTCTTCATCCTCCAATAGACTGGAGTCTTTCTTCCAGGATTGCAACAAGCCTAGCATAGAGGAAAGTCATCAGATGGACACTGAGTCAACATGTGAAGAACCAGACAGCAGACAGACCACGCACAGCTTCAGTGCTACCACTGAAAGCCACATGGCTCCAGCTGTGGGCCCTGAGCCTGTGGTGCCCTGGGCAGACCCATTCTCAGCTGATGCAGATGAACTGGATGACCTTGGACCGTTCTCTTTGCCTGACCTACCACTACCAGACAAGTCGGAAGAAGCTGAGTCTCGAGACCTAGAACTAGTTGATCGCAACAAGACTGTGCTGACCCACACTAGACCTACCATTACAGACAGAGATGACCCGGAGATAATGGAGATGGACTTACCAAGCCTGGGTAAGGCTTCATGCCCTGCTGGTGAGCAAGGTTTAGGAGAACCTACCGGACAAGACTTGGTTGTACCGTCACCCCATGCCGAATTCCAGCAAGAGATGGACCCCGAGCCAATTAACGGCTCTCGCTCTCTAATACAACAACAGGGCTGCATGTTGGAAAGAAATGGACCTTATGGAGAACCTGATGAGTCGGATCCCAGCGTGTTGTTTTCATCTGTAAAATCAGATCCCAGTAAGCAACATCACATTCAGATCCACTCCCTTACAGAGTCTTTGCCGTTACCAATGGATTCAGTCTCTGCTATCAACTCAGAGGTGAGACAGAAGGAGATGTCAGAGACCGTAACAGAATCTGTTGCATGCAGTCCTGTTCCTCAGCTCCCAGTGGCAGTCACCCTCTCCAGCACAGTGGAACTCCCAGACACACAGGAGACCACATCCAAGCTAACGCCGGTAACCCTGACCACTGTCTCCACCACTGTAGATATCCCCAAGAAGGTGGATGAAATCCCTCAAAGGATAACTCGCAATCGCGCCAAGAACAATCCCTCTGTTGCTGCTGTCCCTCCTACCTCCTGCATAGTAACCTCGTCTGCCACTGCCGCCCCTGTAACGACCAGTCCGACAGTGACCCTTAACCCAATTCCTACTGGAACCCCGACACCCACCTCAGCATCTTCCTTCCCAGCTCTGAAGAATGAATCTGTGCTTACTGTGTCCACGACTGCGTCTAATACAACCCCAGCAGTGTCTGTACCTACTTCTGTGACAACTTCTGCCCCACTGGTTATCAGTAAGACGACAAAAGGTCGCCCTGTCCCCTTGGACGAAGAGGAATCTCAGACCCAGCACCCACGGAAGAGGAAATTCCCACGTTCTGCTGGGCAGCAGGTCCAGCTGGTAAACACAGCCATGCAGCAGACCAGGGAAATGATCCAACAGACCTTGGCTGTAGTAGTCAATGCCATCAAGCTGGACGATATTGAGCCCTACATCAGTGACCGCTCCAACCCATACTTTGAGTACCTGCAGATCAGGAAGAAGATTGAGGAAAAGAGGAAGATTCTGTGCTACATCACGCCACAGGCCCCACAGTGTTACGCGGAATACGTGACCTACACCGGCTCTTACCTGCTGCACGGCAAGCCCCTCAGCAAGCTTCACATCCCTGTGGTAAGTTATGACGTCTTAACCCCTTTCTTTCTGACGATACAGACAAAGCAGTGAGTAGGTTTTAAAACAGTTTGGAATCAAAGTCTGATTCTGCGATTTAAAAAAAGACCTACATTGCAGGAGTTTCTTTTACTCGACATCAATACTGCAGCTCACTGTAGAAATGTTAACAAAACTTGTTTTGATTCTGGCTGATGAAGACAGTATATAATACTCAATGTTGTGTTGGCTCATCAGATTGCCCCACCTCCCTCGCTGTCAGAACCTCTGAAGGAGCTTTTCAGACAACAGGAGGCTGTGAGAGGGAAGCTCAGGTTGCAGCACAGCATAGAACGGGTAAGGAAATACATCTGCACATTCTCTATCCTTAATTCACTCTTTGCTCACTCCCTGTTACACATGCAGCAACATACGTGTACTGTACACTATGAACTTTTATTAAAGAAAGATCAAAGCCTGTTTTAATAGAAATGCAAGTGAAATCTCACTAACCAGCCCATTGGTTAGCCTAATGCCCAACTTTAAATGGAATGTTAATTTTCTCCTTTCACAGGAGAAGCTGATTGTGTCATGTGAGCAGGAGGTTTTAAGGGTCCACTGCAGAGCTGCCAGAACAATAGCCAATCAGGTTGTGCCATTCAGTGCCTGCACCATGTTGTTGGACTCTGAAGTATACAATATGCCATCAGAGAGCCAGGTAGGAAATATTTCAGCATACACTCAAGTGTCGGGTCAATTATAACTGATTTCATTCGAGGCAGCCAATTAATACATAATCCAGTACTTAATCTACATTGTAACTTGGTGTGTGTGTTCTCAGGGAGATGAGAACAAATCTGTGAGAGATCGCTTCAACGCTCGTCAGTTCATTTCCTGGATCCAGGATGTGGATGATAAATATGACCGTATGAAGGTAAATATCGGCACTCTGCAGTGATTTAAGATGTCTTCAGTTGAAGGCGTTGATACCGAGATCTTGTGTATACACCAAGTGGATTTATGCTTTGCTTCTCCTCCACCAGACATGTTTGTTGATGCGGCAACAGCACGAGGCAGCAGCCCTGAACGCAGTGCAAAGGATGGAGTGGCAGTTGAAGGTCCAGGAGCTGGACCCAGCAGTGCACAAGTCCCTCTGTGTCAACGAAGTGCCGTCCTTCTACGTGCCAATGGTCGATGTCAACGACGACTTTGTCCTGCTGCCTGCATGACACTTTTGTGCTCACAAATTAAGAGCAAACTTTGTCTGAATCACTTCTTCTCAAAGAGACTTCGTTGAACTGAACGAATGGAAAGGGCTAGCAAGTTTGAAAGAGGACTTTACACAGGAAAAAATTATATTCTATAGAAAAAGAGTAAAGATTAAAAACTTGCTCTGGATTCGCTTCCGTGAAGAAGGAAATCTGTTTTTACTGGGGGGTGGGAAAGAAAACACACAACTTGCACTTTCATCCTCAAAAGTTTTTACGCTTATGTTTGATCAGAGTGGGAGAAGCAGAAACAGTTTTTGCTTCGGGGCTCTGACATCGGAACACAACTCCTCAGTGCTCAGTTTCGGTGAGTCAAGGGACAAAGATATATTTTCTGCATTCAATTTTGGTCCCTGCTTCAATAGAACCAACCACTGGGAGGCGGTATCGGAGAAGAGCTCTCCCAGCAGCGTGGTGCCTGTCCTGAGGGAGGACTGAGGAGAAGCCTCCCCTGTTGACCCAGGGCTCCTGGTGGGCCAGGAGAACTAGACAGAGTCCAGCGCCGACCCGGAGGAAGTCAACGGAGCATGTGGATCGTCACTGTTGAACAGCTGGGATGGACAGACCAGGAAGCTAGAACCAGTCGCTGATGGTTTTGGGGCTATAAAACCATATACCCGAAGGACAACCCTCTCTGTTCGCACTGCACCAGGCAGGCCTAGCTTAACAGTCGTGCAACACAGCAGAGGGCTAGCGATGTGTGTGTGTGTGTGTGTGTGTGTGTGTGTGTGTGTGTGTGTGTGTGCGCGTGTGCGTGTGCGTGCGCACATCAGGGGCCAGTGTCCGAGAGGAAGAGACTGACCCTGCAGCCTCTCGGCCTGGCTGAACAGAAGAGGACAGGCATGGATCTCTGAGGACAGACCGGAGTGTTCCTCAGCCACCCTGCTTGCTCCAAACACATCAGACCGCCATGGACTGCAAAAACACCACAGGACAACCTGAAGAAACAAACATAACGAATGTTGAGATTCAAAGAGACTATTGAGAAAGTGTGCTTTGGCAGGAGGAGAGAGAAATATTGTTTTTGTCTATTTCTTTACTTGGGCATTTCGTTGTTTCTGAGGAAGTGACTTGAAACACTACAGAGCCAATATTAGTTTAATGGAAAAAAACAAAAGAAAAATGAAAAAAAGTTGTATTCCGTAAATGATGTACAGTTTTTATATTCGTTAACCAATGTATTCTTGCTGCCTTCTAGATAATTTATTTTGCCACACATTACTGCACAGTTGTAAATAACCTATGTACTGTAATATCACTCAGTTAAGTGTAAAGAAAAAACATAAAAGAAATAAAAATTATCTTTTTATGTACAGTTCACTTTTGGGCAGCACCCCCTCCCCCTCTCATATCCATGGGCCAAAATGTGTACACTGTTCTGTCAGTATTTGAAAGACTCCAGTGCACACTTGTATGATCCCATCTCTAGGTTCAGCCCAGGCTTTGGTAACTCACCTGGGCGTGGATCTCCACAACTCACAAATAGCTGACAGAGAACACCTCTGGATTTAAACCGGCCTCCCACTGGCCAACCACCACATAGTCCCTCAGATGTAGCAGAATAGTTGTTGAGGATTTATTTAAAGAATAGAGAGAGGAATATTATTCATTGCTTTACTACACAATTATATCTGAAAAATTTCGAACCAAGAAAATGCCTTGTTCAGTGAAAAAAAACAAATGTACTCATTGTTGGGCAAAGTCACAGATATATACGAGTGGGATGAAAGTGAGAGAGATGTCATTCACGGGCAAAACCATCATGTTAATGTAGAATGGTTTCAAATTCATTTTCCTTGTTTTTAATTTACAAATATTGGGCTGAACTCATTTCTAATCATCACAAAACAACATTGTCTCTAAAACCAACAGGACGCAGGTTTTTCATTGTAGGTACTGTTCTCCCAGCTTGTTCAGCTTTTCACGTCAAATAGACTGAAGAGTTGTGAAAGCCACCGAACGGTTCCATTCTTTACGGACTTTTAACATCCGTCTTCCACTTTGTCCAAATTAGTGAGCAGCTTATTTTTTTTTAATTGCTGTTCCAACTTTCCCCACTGAATGGCACTAGTGTGTCAGAAAACTCGAGAACCTATTTGGCTTTGCATCAGACCTGTGGCCTTTTACTTGAATGAGTGTTTTTAAATATCCCCTTATAAGGATTCTTATGCAACACTTGCATCAGTTTGGTAGTCAATTCAAATATAATAGGCCCAAGCTTTCAGCCCCAGTCACAGTAGACTTCTAATTTTTATCCATGTTTAATTTACAAGGGGTTTGGCTAGTGTTGTCAGGGATTTTAAATGTTCGGTTCCTTTGTCACGTGACTCTGTTTGGGTGGTGGTATTTGCCATAAGCACGTTCTTGTTTCAGTCCCAAGCAGACCAGTTACAATAATTAAATCTCCTTCGAATGAACCAAAAGCTGGACAGACAGTAACACAAACAGTGGAGGGGAAAGAAATTGCTCACTGCTGAATAGATCTGGGGTTTTTTTGTCCTCAATTTAAAAAAAAAAAAAATAAATAAATTTAAAAAAAATATCCCATTCATAATGTTGATTTGTGATGACTTGTATTGATTCTCTATTATTATTATTTCCCACGCCGACACACAGACTGTCCTGTCTGTGTGAGAGAGCTGCTCCTGTATCCTGATGGCAATATTCTCTGAAACGTTTTAAGTTATTTACACACTGTCGGTCAGCATGGCTGTGTATGGTATGTCTAGTCAAGTGCAATGGTTGTGGAGGCTGTGCAGACAAGGTGGCTAGATGTATAGTCCTGGGTATTTTTGAGAGATACACACATCCTGTTTGGTATAGACTTACATACTTGGATACAAATAGCCAGACATTTGGTTTTTAAACCCCTGTTTGTCATGTTTTCCTTTTGTTTTTAATTAGTTGTTGGTTTCCTACACAGTTTTGGGGGAAAGAGGTTTAAGGGTGTCTTTTGTTCACAGAATCCTTGTGTGTTTTTTAGCTCAGTGTTTGTAGTTTTGACTGTTGTCGTGTTTATCTTCGGGGTTTTTGTTCCTGTATAAAGCATTAACACCAGTGGCATGTCAATCACGTTGCTTATCGAGCAGAATGTATACCGTTACTATGCCCTGACCGACCACGCCCTCTCACTATTGTTTACAAGACATCAAGAGTTTTCCGTTTCACGCGTCACCTTTTTTTTTTTTTTTGTAAACTGTTTAAGCCTTGCCTTTGATTTTACTTCTGTAACAAGTCATTTATTCGACCCACAAAGGATTGAAATGGTGATGGTTGACACGACTGACAGGCAACTTTCTCCCTCAGTCTGCGGTACACCGCTGCACAGAGCAATAGGCTAAACACATCCACCCACTTTGATTCTCCGGTGTGAACATTCAACTCACGAACAGAGTGATTTCTGGAAAAATTGAACGCAGACACAAATGGGCATCGGTCCTCGGACGCATGTAGAGCACTTGGCCGTGGTGATACAGATGCTAGCCTGACACCACCTCAGTCAGCAACATATTACCTCTACTCTCCTCACATTCACTCATAATGTTTATTTTAGATTTATTTGTTTTTCTTACTGGACATGAATATACATAATTGCTATTTTTTCATTCTATAGAATCACGATTTCAAGCCTTTTTTTTCTAGTTTTTGTTTGTTTATTTTTTTAATTAAAACCCAGACTGTAGCTATTTCTTTGTTCCTATTTTTTAGTGGAAAGTGACTAATACAAAGCATGGAGAACTACTCTTTAAATGGTGAGAAACAACCTATTTATTATTTTTTTGTTTCGTTTTTTCTGACACCTGTGGTATGTTTTGAGTTGAAGTTGGTCTCCGCTGTGTAAATTTTCCTCCTTGTAATGCGTGAAAGAGACATACTGTACATAGCTCTGTAAATAAAACCTCCCAGGACGTTTTGCACCCTCCTCTTTGTACTAGTCTGAAAAATTGCGTAGAATGTGGGGTTCTAACAGCAACGAGCTGCGTGCGCTTGCTGCAGGTGATTATAATGTAACAATGTAACATTTTTTTATTTGTACAATGTAGTTTATTTGTGTACATATTGTTGGAGCAGCTAAGAGGGGGAGGGGGGGGGGGGGGATATGAGGGGGGTTGTTGATGCTATTGTCAGTGCTGTAACAGAAATCCAGTACTTTCACCTCTAGCTGTTGTTGATTTCCTGCAAAAAATAAAGACAAAAAAATTTAAAAAAACGTGAGAAACTGAAAATGATGGATGGGGAAAAAAGACTAAAACTGAAAAGTAAAAATTCTAAATTGTTATTTTCTACAGTTGCATGTACAGAGAGCGCGAGAACTGCTGTTGTTCCTCAGAGATTATGTTCGTTAATAAAACTTTGAAATATTACCAGCTGTCCTCTGGTCATTGATCGTGTGATGTTGTGTGTGTCATGATGTAAAAGTTGTATTTTATGTTACAACACCCAAAATATATCCACTCAAGAACAAAATTGGCTTCATCTGAAAATATACCTTTGAAATATATTCATTTATATATTACATTTGAAATGTACCATGGATGTACAATACATATAGAGTAATAACATTTACCTCACTGTCATAATGTGGTGGTCCAAGAGAGAAGTTTCTATTAATAGCAGGATTAGGTAATCATGTCTTCAGTGTTTCACAATCAGAAGGTTTGAAATGCTGCCAGATCCGTTACAGATGTTGATCTTATGGCTTGGAGGAGTTTTGCACTCTACACAGAACGTCTCGCACCAAAATTTCACCAAACAAAGCCCAGATTCATGGACTATAGTAAATAGATGGTTTATTTAAACAACTCAATTTGTGTCCTTTATCTTTGCCATTCCATAAGTCATGCTCGTTGGAGTCCTTTCACCTAAACGATCATATTTTTTTACCAAACCTACTCATGGCATTTACTGTCACAAGGCAGAGAAACCTGCGTGTGCTGTAATTTACCACAGCTACGTAACTTGTTTCTTGACTTTAAGTATAATGAAATATGAGTTTTAATGTTTCATGTCAAAGCCAGAGGAAACCTGCTGAACTAGAAAAAGCGAACGCATTACTACAAAGTGTTTCTATGTCCGGAGGCCACCAGCTACAAATATGTTAAGTCCTTCATATCAATGACTGGATTTCCAGTCAAAATATTTCAATTTGCACTCCACACTTGTATGTTACTATTTAATGGCGCCGGTGATTTTAAAACCGGAGGTGTTGTGTTTGAAACTAGTGGCCATATATCACTTGACCCACACCCCCAAATGTCAGGAGACAGACGCGCAGGTATCTCATAGGTCGATCCCGCGATGGCCCCGCCCTCCTCCTCCCCCGTGCGCACCTGCCGCCGCTGCGTCGCGTGGCTCTCCGGCGTGCGCACTCACTGAGCCACAGCCACAGAACCATCTGTTACCGCAAACACACTCGTCTTCAAATGGATTATGAGACCAAGGTTTTCCCTCACACCGGCGGCTATGGACGCTACAACCGAGTCGTGGTGGTTTTCAGCTGGTTCCCCAACTTCGCGGTCATGCTGAATCTGTTCAGCGACGTTTTCTACACCGTGATCCCGGACTCCTTCCACTGCAAACCCGACCCGCGGCTCCTGCCCTCCGCGTTCCTCCCCAGCAACTTCTCCAGACAGGGGTACCTCAACCTCACCATCCCCTGGCTGAACGGCTCCGGTCTCAGCCACTGCGAACTGTTCAAGTACCCGCCAAATGCCTCCGACTTTTCCGGAAAGCTCTCCAGGCAGAGGGTGTCCTGCACCGTGGGGTGGGAGTACGGCCATGTAGCGGGGCTCCACAGCAACTTTGTGACTGAGGTAAGAAGTGGTCTGGAGCAGGAGGAGGAAAAAAGTAAATAAAAGTTAGTTTATCCACATGTTTTGGGGCTGAAGTAATGCTGAGTACCCACAGCATTGCATTAAAATGACGCTTTCCCGGATCCAATTCCACTCCGGGTTGTTGTTTTTCATCCACGTGTATTTACCTCACCACTAGAGTTGCTCACACATGTCGCGGTATTTCCAGAAATAAACATTTTTTTGGGGTCGTGTCACTTTTTACGACTAAGACATTTTCGTATGGCCTTGTAGGTGTTTGTGCTGATCTTTCAGTTTCCGCTCAGGTTGTCTCTGCTGTGAACAAGTGTGGTGATGAAGATGGCTGTTCAGTCAATATTTGCTCTCGCATATCTGCTGCCTGGCACTCTGTTTCCCAGGGTCACACTATAAGAAATCAACCAGGCAATGGACAAATTACTATTTCTTAGATTATATAAATAAATATCTGGAATTTAGGATTATAAACTGAAGTGTTGACTCAAAAAAAAAAAAAAAACAGGAAATTGTAGTGCGGTTTGCTTTCAACATCTCTTTTGACTTTTAGTTTGAGAGATTCCCAAGCTGAATTGAGATCCTCTTTGATTGTCTCTTCCATACTTTAGATATCACCATTGTTACAGATGATGGGATTCAGTGTGATCGTGTACTTGTTGTGTAACCACATGTGTGAATAAGCAGCAGACACATGTTTTATCTCCTCCTCGCTCTGTTTTCCTGGACGTCAGCTATTCAAGGATCCCTCCCAGTCTGCAAATATTGATAAAGAGTTCTTAGAAAAATATGTGTCAATGTGACCCCGTACGAACACCTCACGTCTGTCTCGGGGCAGTATTTTGTAACACATAAAGACAACATCAGAGTATTTGGCGTATAGTCTCCAAACCGCAGTAGTTGGAGTGAGGGCTGAGCAGCAGGACGGAGTCATTGTGGGTAATTTCCCCTCAGCTTCTCTTCAGAGTGTCGTCTGTGTAACATGGAAACGGATCCTGGCAGTGAGGAGACTTTTCCTCGTTGTCCTTCATGACATACTGTGGCGCTGGGAAGTCTGAGGCCTCCATGTTCCTTCCTGAGACCCTGAACGCCTCCTTCACCAACAGCAGCTTCCTCTGCACATGATGCCGTTTGCTGTGACAAAGGAACACTTTAGTAAAGGAGAAAGAAAAGTTGAATACAGAAACAATAGTGCTCATCAACTTCAAATACAGTGGCTGGAAAATAACATCAGAAGTACAATAATCTAGACCTCTGAGCGGTTTGTTTGTTGCCTTCATGTTGGTGAGGATCAGCTGGAGGCCACTCTTCCTCTTCGCTGAAGCCCTTTTCATCAGCTTGGCATATGTTGTTTTCCAATTCCTCCTTCTTTAAAGCCTTCAAAACCAACTTTTAAAAATGGTAGTTGTCAGACATTTTCTAAAGTTCACATATAGGTTAATTGGTGTCCTACGCAATGACTCACTTGTGTTGGTTTTTTTTTAAATATATTTATGATTAACTGCACAGGAGTCGCTGCCTGAACTTCTAGCAGGGGCGGACTGGCCAAAGGAAAGTCCGGGAAGACTAACCCGAAGTCGGGCCGATCCATTCCAGGCCCAACCGGCCGGTGGTCATAGAGTTTTCATTGTTCCGTCGCTGATGTCAGTAGTTGGGGTTTCTGGTGTTCACACGGTGTAAAATAACCGTGTTATGTGACGAGAAGAAATCCTAAAATCATAGTGACATTCCTAATGCAGGGAAATAGCATTAGCAGTGCTCACAAGTGGACCCTCACCACCTGACAGAATATTATCTGAATGAGCTCAACTCTTACGCCGCTGATTGACATTGGATGTCATTCTGATGTGAGTGCACCTTTCTGTTGTATTCTTGTGTTATTGTATTCTTAAAGCACATCATCCTAGTTGAGTATTGTTTAAAATCATTGATGGGCTACTATAGTGCTACAAACTAAAGCCTCAACGTTGACCATCATGTTGAAAGGATGGTCAAAGGTTTAGCATTACGAGTATTCGCATAGTAATATTCTCTGCAGAGATCTGCTGATATTATTCGGTGTTTGTTTTGATTCATTTTGATGCGCTGATCTCAAACTTTGTACATGCTTTGCCCTGCAACATCTGGACTGCACACAGAGTTCAGTCCGTAGTGGGAAAAGAGACTCGGGAGTGGAGGAGAATTTGCTTGAAGGCAGCGACTGGTACCAATCAGGCGTAGAGCTGCTGTCGGGCTCCACTTTGAGCACTACTAATGTGATTCCGCTGTCAGCAGACATCTTAACTCAATCAGGAACGACATGATCTACATTCCTGCTTCCTCACAGAACTCTCTCTGTGTTTGTGCTGAGTTACATTTATTGCAGCACGTTGGCGGCGTGTTGTTCATGTACCTTTTTAAGTCTTTGAATACGCAAATCATATTTTGGAGAGAAATTGAGCTAACCACATGTTAATCATTTATAACAAAGTTTATTTGGGAAGTGCTTTACATACACTGGTAATCACATGTGCCCTACTGTAACTACTACTAAACCTGTTTCTTTTTGTGAACAAATGACACAAAAATACATGAAACATTGAATTCATCGTTCTAGCAAGTCTTGCCTTGATGTGCATCACTTCTCAATGCAACAGGCCGCCACTGTAGTTACAAAAAGCTATTTTAAACACGTTATTGAGTGACACAAAGTGGCATGTTCCTTCATTGCAATGAACCTGGGCGCTTCGGTTTATTTTAGATCTCGCGTGCACCATCCTGCTGCCGCAAATACTCACCAGAGCATCAGTGTATTAATCCACAGCGGAAAATATTCCCCAACAAAAGCACTATTCACTTCTGTCTGAGTAACTTTGCTTATTACTCAGCCTTTTATAAGAATTAAACTACACGTATTGTGTCCTGTTTTTAAAGATGTAATGAGAATGTGTTGATGTTGGTCTTTGTGTTCCTTTGCAGTGGGACCTGGTTTGCAGTGACTTCTGGAAAATCCCTTTGCAGCACATCTGCTTCATGACTGGGTGGATTTTGGGATACATCCTTCTTGGTACATTGTGCGACTGGTAAGTAATAATCACATTTATATGGAATCTAAAGGGGTTCAATATTACTTTATGCCACATAATATAATACGTTTTTCATGGCTTTTTCACTACTAAGAACTTTGTGACTTTTTTATGACACACTATACTCTGTATTTTTATTTGACATACTTTCATTACAAACTATATTATGACATTTTTTGACAGATTATACCATTATGTTCTTAGACATGCTACACCGTGGCTTCTTTCGTCATGCTATATTAATATGTTTTACTTTATATTCTATATATTTTCAATCACTTTTTTACACGTTATACTATGACTTTTTTGAAAACGTACAGCGACTTATCAACTCGCTATACTATGTTTTTTTTAATGACTTCGTTGATCATGCTATAGTTCTACTTTTTAATGACTTTTTTAGACATACTATAAAAATACTCTTTAATGATGATTTCCAAGCTAACATTAAGAAATAAAAAGGACATTTCTATGCCATTTTGAAATAAAAATAAATATTGATAATATTTAAATATCTTTCTTAATTTATGCATACAACTTTTATTTTAGCACTAATTACATACTCACTTATTTGGAATTGAACACTTTGAAGCTCCCTTATTTCACTTGTGTGTGTGTTTTGCGCCTGAGAAATAAAGTGATGTGACACTAATGTGTGTTTTCAGGCTGGGTCGTCGGAGATGTTTCCTCCTCTCCATCAGTCTGTCCAGTCTGTTGGGAGTCGCCGTATGTTTATCCAACAGTGTGGTGTTATTTCTGCTGCTGCGTCTCTCTCAGGGCGCCATGCTCGCTGGGGTGTTCCTATCCTCCTATATAGCCAGTGAGTATCCTCCACGCACATCTACATGTTGGTAATCAACTTCTCCAGGGGATTGGGGGAAATATCAGCTTCCTCAGACACAGCCACTCACTTCTTTGTTCACTTTTGGATTCCCGGGCTTCGTTCTGAGTCGTTTGCTGGCACTGTGTTTATCCAAATGTCATGTTTTTGTTGAATCACATTTCACTCTTGTGATGTTTTACTGTTACAGTTCGTTTTAGTGCTTTACTCAATGAAAACATCTTAAAAACATTAAGATTCAACTGAATAAAAAGGCCCAACGCAGCTGGCTAACTGGTGAACTAGTTAAGAAAAGCCCCATTGTGCCCTTCCATAAGCCAATTAGAAATCCTTCCATCTTGGTGTTACCATCTAACTTTATTTCAGGAAACAAAAACAACTGAGATTAGACTTTCATTTCCGATGTCTGAAAGTCAAGAACAAGAACTAAAGGAAATAAGACGGTTTAATGTTAATTTAATGTATATGATGCAATTATTTAGCAGACGGGTAATGAATAGTTTAACTTTCTGGTGTTTCCAGGTGACAGGAGATGGAAGACTGTAACAGCATCTCGCTGTTCTCTCACCATAGAGATTCATATTTAACGCTTACCTTTTGTAATACTTCTTGTTTATTTGTCCACCAAGGATTAATGAGGTTTAGCTACAAAGTAAAGGTTTATATATTATTATTTTTTTCAACATGATATTTGGTGGCTGCATGGCCTCAGCATGTCTGGCTAAACCAAATGTAATCTTAAACAGTATATTATGTAAAGAGAGGCTGTAGATAAATGTAAACGTATAATCTCCTAATTTCTTTATGACCTGTAAGACGAAAGCTAAACGGACGTCTTTTGTCTGTTTAGCTTTCGTCTTTGAGTCTCTGATAACATAAAGAATAGTTGAATTACTTTCATCAGATCATATCAGTCAAGACAAATTGTAGTTTAATATATCCAACTTTTGTTGTTGTGTTAAAACTTAAAAACAAGGCCTATTCATGGTAGTTGAAAAGCAGATGTTTTCTACTCTTGAGGTTCCACTGGAAGGCCTTTGATAATTCACATTATTTCTCTCTTCTGCTTCACGGTTCCTAACTGCTCTGCAGTTATAATTTAAACTAAAATAATTTAGACTGGCTCCAGAACTTTTAATCCATACCCATGTCTCTGATTTGTTCAGCACTTAACAAAAATGACTATTGCGTCTGATTACCGGACTACGTAACTACGGCCTCTAAGGAGACTTTTTATTGCTTTGAATCCCTGGGCACATTGCAGCAGAATTAAATCATTTTCACGATCATACAAATTGTTGAACTACTGTCCGTGAATTCAGTGCACAAAGGAAACAAAGGAGCTACTAACAGCTGCAAAAAACTAGACTTTTACAATTAAAACAAATTGTGGATTGTGATAAAAGAACTTTGTGAACACCCAAGAAAACAACAATAACTATTAAGTCTGGGGGAAACGTTTTATGTGAAGTTTAAATACTTAAAATAAGATTACAGTCCTGGTTGATTTGGTGACAGCCGTGGTAACAGCCAGTGTGGTTTAAAACTACAGGGATCACTCCTTGAGCAGCTACATCAGAAGTACAACAGAGGAGCAACTGGTGTGTCTGTTTACAGAGCAGCCAAACAAACTCACACTGGTTTAATGCGTCAGTCAATAATCATGGCAAATAGGATCTGATTTTGGTGAGCACACCACAAGTAGTGTCTGGAACTGTCTAAAACAAGAGTGAAGCAACATCTAAATGTAATTACATTAACGTTTGGAGAACCTGTGCACATTCCTGCGTGGGAGGTGGTGGTACTAGGTAGTGGCCTCATCTGAAGCACACACACACACACACACATTCTTCTGCGAGGTCAGGGCTAGATTGAGTTCAGATTTTGTTTTTGTAGTTTATGCTGATGAGGGCCTGAGAGAAATGTTTCTCAGCGATGTGCTGCCAGTGCTGCTCCTCCACAGAGAGGAGAAAACAATAGCGGGACAGAACCAAAGGCAAGGAAGTGAGCAGGAAGTGAACTCCTCATTTTCCCTTTCTCTCGCCTCACAGGGAGGAATCAGAGGTCTGGGGAGGGAGGAGGTTAAAGTTCACCAGAGACTTAGAAACAAGTTTGCATCATTACTCGAAGTTAAAGAGTACTTTATCTCCTACTAGCTTTATGTAGCTTGTTGTTCTAGCGTTGTTTTCTTTCGGGTGGTATTCAGAATTTAGCTTTGCTATGAACTAGCAAACACGGTGCAAAGAGTTTGTGGCAAACAGAAAGTTAGATTCCATGTTTAGTTTTATTTAGTTTATTAAGATCCCCATTAGCTGCTGTAACAACAGGAGCTACTCTTACTTGGGTCCACATTATGTATGTACAATACTTCAATGACAGTATTGTAGTATCTAGTAAAACTGATAGCTCTACATCATTTCAAATAAATAAAGTGAGATAGCTTTTTAGGATCTTCAGGAGAAGAAAAAACAAAAGACAGGAACTTGTTTAGCTACTCTATTCCTTGACAGAATAAATACATTCAAACATGTTTTACTACTTTCTGTGGTAAGGAGTTCCATGCCACGACAACGTACTGTTCTCTGTATTGAACCAGTTTTACATAAAGTAGCTTTATGTGAGAAGAGGTTTGTGTCCCGACAGGAAACTAACTGCTTTTGGTCAGATGTATTTGTTTAGCTTCAGCTGTGTTTTGATGTTATCCGTCTTTTTTCTCTCTCTCTCTCTCTCTCTCTCTCTCTCTCTCTCTCTCTCTCTCTGTTCCCATCGCTCACTCAGGGTTGGAGCTTTGTGATCCTCCCCATCGTCTCATGGTTGCCATGATCAGCGGCTTCTTTGCCATTTTCGCAGAGCTGCTGTTGCCGGGCCTCGCCGTTCTGTGCCGCGACTGGCCCGTTCTCCAGGCCGCGGCCACTGTGCCTCTGCTCCTGCTGCTCGCCTACTGGTGGTGAGTCCGGTTTCACTATTTGGGATGCGTAGGTGGACACACCATGTGTGTATTCAGGGAAGTTTATTATTCTATAGTGGTGCTCAGTGTACCAGTCTCACAATTGATTTTTGGCCTGTCTGCAGTTTGGAATTCACAATTAACCACGTCTTTAAATATATACGATCCTACTTGGAACATTGTGTTGACCACCACTCAGTTAGTTTAGTTTAGGTATTTATTCAGGAAGTCAGGAAGTTGCTTTTACAGAAGAGACCTGACAACAAACATCATAACAAGACAGTTCAGTCACTCAAAGCAGAGTCGACTAAGGATGTTAAATATCTCAGCAACTTGGATAGCATGGTATGCTGATGCCTTGTACGTGTCGGTGATGTCAAACAATGTTGCAATGACAACTTCTTCTTTGTTGCCAAAAACAGTACCGGGGGGGAAAAAATGTTCAACTGTTTGTGTCAATGTTGTACGTCTGTACGATAACAGAGTTGTTTTCCTCAGCTGTGCGTCAGTGTTTCCTGAGTCTCCTCGCTGGCTGCTGGCCACAGCTCAGATCCACCAGGTGAAGAGGAGCCTCCAGGAATTCTCCACCAGGAATGGTGTTTGTCTGCTCGATGAAATCTACCCTGGTGAAACCCTGCTGTCAGGTACACACACACACACACAAAAGCATGTGAATGAACACAGACACAAACTGGTCTGAAAGTTTTTCTTTCATGAGAAAAGTTTAAAACAAGTCATGTATTAAACCATTAAAATATTGGGAAAACATGCATCATTATCTTGAAATAACATTACCTAGAGTCATTACCTATGTCTCTTTTCATTCATGTCTCTGCACAGTAAACGGGCTAAACATTTCCTGTACTACCCGAGTACAGGAAATGTTTAGTCTGTTTTAGTCACAAAAGACTCATAACGACTCAAAGCAATACCTGTTTTTCTTTCCTCATAATGTCTAAACTCCGTCCATCTTGTTCTTCACACTCTCTTTAGGCACAATAAATCTTGCCAACCTAAATATTGTTGATATCCTTGCTGTCATCAGGGTTCTTTTTCGTAGGTATTCCCACACGAATGCAAATTAAGGCTGAAAATAACAATTATTTTCTGCAAACAATTATTTTATATTTACGCATGTCTTCGGCTGTTATGTTTTGTCCAACAGTCCAGAACCCAAAGTCATCCAGCTGACATAAAACACAAAGGCAGAACATCCTCATAACAGAACGGCTAGAACCAATATTTTTAAGGCATTTGTGCTAGAAAAATGACAAACGATGAATCAAAATCAAGTTTGCCCAACATTGTTTGCTCCAGGCTGTACCGGGTATAACCTCTAAACTTGACTGATCATGGTTTACCACATGGCATGTTCAGTACTTCATCAAATCCATCTGTTGTGGAGATTATAAGTGTTTGCTTATCTGATTGACTTGGATGCAGACGTAATATACTAATATAGTAATATATAAATTACATTATTGCATAAACATTCTGCTGAATGCATGTTTCTTTCAAGTGTAAGAGCGAGGAATCGGTCCTCATGAAGTCTGTATTGTACAGTGATGCAAGATGTTGAATAGGATAAAAGAGGATAAGTGGGGACTGTTTGGACTGACGACAATGTAAACCGCAGCTTGACTGGTTGGCGGAGGCTTACAACTGTAAGGTGGTGGTTCTAGTTTAATCCATATTTTGATTCAATGTCATTTAGCATAGAACAATTGCAGCCACGAGTAAAATGTAAAACAAATGGATTTTTACCACTCCTTTAAACCGTCCTGAATTACACCCAGGCTCCATGTGGATATGTTTAATTATTCTCAGGTTTTTTTCGCCTCTTCTTCGGCTTCTAGAGATAGATTCAGCATACGGAGAAGACTGTCGGCCAGCCTACTTTTCCGTTCTGGAGCTGCGTCGGACTCGTGTTATCTGGAAGAACTGCCTCATCCTGAGCTTCACGCTGTGAGTTTGTATGCTCAGTGTGAAAAAGTAAAGTTCACCTGACTTGTCCATGAGATGCAGGCCTTCCATTTCATGATAAAAGTGACATGCGTGTGTGTGTTGAATGTTGGGCTTCATAGTGAATGTTCTCTTCCTCTTATCTCTCCTTCAGCTTCATTGGAACAGGGATCCAGTACTGTTTCACCAGAAACCTGCACGCTTATTCCTCCAACTTCTACTTTGTCTACTTCCTCCGAGTGATAACCGGAGCTCTGGCCTGCATCTTCATCTGCTTGTCTGTCGATCACTTCGGTCGGCGTGGTATGCTTCTGCTCTCTGCCATCATCACTGGACTGTCGTCGCTGCTGCTGCTGGCCCTCACTCAGTGTAAATGACATCCTCATCTCTTGTTTGCATTAACTTCATTTTACTTTAAATAACAGCTGGATACCAGGCCAGAAAATGTTTATTATCTCAGCTGTAAATTGTGCTACAGTCATAATTGTTGCACATGAGTCTGTTTTCTTTTTTTTATGTGTCAGATCTGCACGGAGGCCTGGTGCTGGTGCTCTCCGTCGTGGGTTTGCTGTTCTCTCAAGCTCTCGCCATGCTCAGTGCGTTCTTTGCCTGTGAGGTGATGCCGACCGTGGTTCGGTAAGCGTCTGTGTGACAAAAGTGATGAGGCTGTTGATATATTTTTCTTACAGTCAACAAATCCCATGAAAAGACCAAAATGAACGATGAATTAATCCCACTGAGAAGTATGGCCTGTGTTGCTGAAGCCTGATGGCTTGTTTTGAATGTGTATTAGTCGCGTTCAAATGCGCAATTACTTCTGTTTGAGTACCATGTGCTAAAAACTACAGTGCCCAGAACAGTTGTAGGAACACTAAGGCTTGGGTTTAAGTCCTACAGACGGGGTAGGAAAGTTGGCAAGTATAGAGATACAGAAAAATGTCAACACAAGATATAAAGTAATGTCTGATTATTCTGCCTTGTTGATTTCTGTTCTCTTCCCTCGCTCTGCCAGAGGTGGTTGCCTTGGCCTGGTGCTGGCAGCCGGTTGTGTTGGCATGGCCGCCTCCTCCTTGATGGAGCTCCAGAATAACAGTGGCTACTTTCTCCACCATGTTGTCTTCGCCTCCTTCGCTGTCCTCTCTGTTCTCTGCATAATGCTCCTGCCTGAAAGCAAACGCAAGCCGCTCCCAGACTCCCTGAAGGAAGGCGAGAGTCAACGCCGGCCTTCTCTCTTCCTGTCCCGGCCTGACAGGGACAACCTGCCGTTACTCTGCGCCCGCCCACCTTTATCAGAGTACAACCCCGATAACTATTCCCGTTTGGTCTCTGCTACCAGGAGGATGTTGACGAAAGACAATTTGCCTTATAGGATTGCTGTACCAACTCATTCCCCTCTTCTGTCATGCAGTGAAACACAGGGACAAGAGAATGAGGTCATATCTTAACTCTGCTGACGGAGCCTCCTCATCCTCCTCCTCCTCTGTACAGACTTGGATTATCCGTCCTCCTTCATACCTCTACAGACAGTTTCCCATCGTCCTTCATTTAATTATTTACTAAGTCATTGGTTGGTCATAACTCAACTGAAGAACTGACCTGGGCTCAGATGGAGTGCGCTTCAGAGCGATGCCTCCAAGTTTGTCAATTTTCAGTCTCCTCTTGTTGCATTTTACACTTGAAGCACATTGCTGTGCTGTGTTATTTTCTCCCTTCATTATGCGCTGAAAAGCAGTGGCCTTTAGCTAAAGAGTTTTGTCGTCCAAACCTCAGGTGAGGGTTGAACTGTAACATTGCATGTTATGCGTGTTCTTATGTGGTGAATTCCCTTAAATATGCTCTCACTCTTTGGCCAATGCAGTGGAGGTCACACTGCTGGTGTGTGTAGGGGCATTCACACTGAATAGTCACACTAGTTTCACCAGAGAAGCTCGCTCAATCGTGCGGATGCTGGAGATCATGTGAGCTGCAGTCCTTTGTCCACTTATTAGCTGCTCATGCACTTTCCATTGGGTCTGTCCGTCTGATTCACCAGCAGTGAGTCAGTGCTGAGAGGATCCCGAGGACACACTAAACTAGTCCACACTGTCTTTGTGGAGTCTTGTTATACTTGTGAAGCACACAAGAGGGCGCTTAATGATGCACTGGTCATTGAATATGACGACTGAGTCAAAGGAAGCTATTTCACTGAGAAGAATTTGGAAAATAACACCAGATATCAGCCAGTGAATTCTGTTTATTCTGTAGACCACTGTGTTACAAACTGATTTAAAGGTGCTATTTTTGCATTACGTGTCTGTTGAAACACTTAAAGTAGCCAATACATTGGCAATGTACTAACCACTGTAACCCCCTCTGTCTTGTAATGATTAAGTTGTGTCCTTTTGTTATATATAAAAGATAAGTATTAAGAAAAGTGTGGTTGAAAAGCTTTAAAATTCAGCAGTACCAACTTAACTGAAGGACATTAGATATTTTCACAATAACGGCCTAATACAACCGTAGGTGTTTTTTCTGTATTTGATGTATCGTGTTTGTGACGACATTCTGCCTGTTGATGCCATAGCATCTTGTGAAGAGAAACTAGTTCTTTCTAGAGTAGTTTGTTACTGAGGGGATGATGAAAATGTCACGGTTGCCTTAAATAATAGGAGAAAAACACACCACTGGTTCGGCCTATAGAAGATTTGGTGTAATAGTTCGCTAAATGTGCTAAAGATGCTTTTGTATCGACTGAAACTCGTCCAGTTGGTCAGAGAAAATCATGTATTGTTCTTTTCATATCCTCTTAATACTCAATGTCCTTAACAAGTGAAAAACCTTAGTGACGAAGAACTGTTGCCTTGTTTGTATCCTAACCTTCAGGTCAGATGTTCCTACCAGCCTAAAGCGTAAATTACATTCAAAACATGCAAATCACCAAAACTTTGGGTTGAGATGTTTTGTCTCCTTAGTTGTTACCCTCTCAGACCACTAGATGGAGCTATGCACTGTACTACCTCATGTGGAAATGTCAGCCTACAGATGTTGAGGAATAATAGTGTGTGTGTGTGTGTGTGTGTGTGTGTGTGTGTGTGTGTGTGTGTG
>NW_022280036.1:11895001-11896967 GCF_004355925.1 Anarrhichthys ocellatus | reverse complement strand
TGTGTGTGTGTGTGTGTGTGTGTGTGTGTGTGTGTGTGTGTGTGTGTTCAGATTACACTGGTGTATCATTGTCATCACACACCAACATTTGCCCACAGCAGTCTCTATCTGACAGTGTTATGGTGAGATAAAACAGATGGAGATCAATAAACTGAACTTGGTCTGACATGATAATCACCGTGTTGTTGTCTTTGTTTTCCTGATGACAGTAAAACTGTTGGGCCAGTTTTTTTTTGGTCAATTGTAGTAAAGCTAACCTGCAGAAAACCTTTAAAATCAGATAAAAACAAGCTGTTTATAAAAACATTTAAACAGTAAAGTGAAACTATTTAGTGATTCTGAGAACAGAGCATCTGTGGAAGTCATCCCGACATTTAAATCAGACTTTATTAGTACTCGCAGACAAATTCTTCACGTACATGCTATCAGCTGTCGTGATAAGCATCTTATGAAACTGTTGTGATAAAAGCCTGGAGAGCCAGTGTGAGCACAAGGGCCAGTGTGCTGAGTGAGTGGACGGCTCCAGCATTGTGGTAACCATAGCTCGTCCTGCACGAGTTCTGCACCTCATCATATGGAATAGGAACATCATCCGGACTCTTGCCTTGGAGACCGTCACGGACCTGACACACAAAGATAAAACCGTCAGGCAGTAGACAGAGACGGGTGTGTGTACGTTGACTCACAGGGTCCACCTGCTACCAAAGCGTCGAGTCCTTCCTGATAAAAAGAGCCAATTCTGTTTACTTTTATGATTCCAATCTGTGTTTCAGATGCAGGGTTCTGAACAGAAATCCAAACCTTTTATTTGTGTGCACCTACGTATAATTGTTTTACTGCTTTTGACTGATCAGCTTTTCACTGTTGTGGCCACCAGGTACAGAAAGTACGAGACGCATATAATGGATTGTTAAAAGTGAGAGTTGTGCTATTTCCAGGATAAGTTAGGCATGTCAATCATCATACATGTTCAGTTTTTATGAGGAAAAAAAGCTTTGCACAATTAGAAAATAATCAGTAGTCATAATGCATGAAAATGGCCTCTGTGAGTGTTAAACTATCATATTGGATAATTATCATTATTGATGCATTTTAATGTTGTAGTTGGTTGAGGTGGAGCTAAATTCAACAATTGTATATAGTGTAGTATATTCTACAGTAGTCCCTCGTATTATATAAAATCAAATGCTTTACATGTAAAATCATAATCTGTCAAGTAACTGTTGTCAAATACATTTACTGCGGTAAAGATTTACAATAGTTCTCTCTGAAATGCGATCGGGTAAAAGTAGAAAGTAACATAAAATGAAAAAACTCAAGTAGAGTACTTGAGTAAATTCCACCACTGGCTGCTAGTGGTTCCTGCTTCCACTGAAATAACTATCCCTGGATTACTTTTGACATGGGAAAGAAATTCCTGAATATCATGATTACTAAGATCTTGAAGAGTAAAAGTGTACTCCAGGGTGTGGCAGTACAAGTAAAAGTGATCAAATCCTAATGTTTGTAACTGTCTATTTATAAATTTGTAGCCTCCAAGCCTAAATCCAGATAATGCGCGCGCATTATCTGGCGCGCGCGTGTGTGTGTGTGTGTGTGTGTGTGTGTGTACGTAAGTCTCACCTTCTCAGCCTTGCTTAGGACTCTGAGCAGGTTGTTTCCCAGAGCAGCTTTGATCTCCTCATCAGTCCATCCTCTCCTCAGCAGTTCAGCCACCACTTTGGGCACCTTGGACACGTCCTCCAGACCCTCTGGTAGTCTGAGAGGATGACATGCAGAGAAATACAGTTTCACAGTTGAGTGTTTGTTGTTGAGTGAAAGTTTGAATGTTTTGAACTCACCTTGTAACCCCGTCGTAATCTCCACCAAAACCAACGACGCCCGCCCCGGCCACTTTCTTTATATGATCAAAGTGATCTATGATGAGAGCAGTAAACATGAAGGTAAATGGGGTGGACACACAGGG
>NW_022280036.1:11880667-11894901 GCF_004355925.1 Anarrhichthys ocellatus | reverse complement strand
GAAAGAATGATAAATGTTAATATTTAACCAGGTTTACAGCAGCTGTCATGATCGTAACAGTCGTTTACCAGCAACATGCGAGATGTTGGCAGTCTTGCTGCAGGTCACATAGTCATTGTAGAAGTTCACCATGACGATTCCTCCCGTCTCATTCTGGAGAGACAGACAGGATGTTACATGACTCGAGGGTATTGACCTCCCTTTTCTCTCATCTATCAAAGTGCATGTCTCTTGGTCATAACCGAGTTGCTTTTTATCTGTTTTTGTTATATTACAGTGCTGCACAATAACCGCCTTCTTGTTTCCTGGTTCATGGCCTTTAACCAGGAAACCTACTTTATGCATGTGTCAGTTAAACTGGACACAAGGTGCCAATTTTCAATGTCAGTGGTGGAAAGTAGCTCAGTCACATTAATATGCAGTATATCGTTGTAAATTAAACCAACTGTTCCCAACCGTTTTGGCTTGTGACCCCTTACAAAAGAAGTGTGTAGTTGGGGCCCCTTGCTCGTAGCACTCACCACTCTAATGAGAACATTATCTGGGACGTTCCTCTTGTGTGGACAGATGCTGTAGGCGGAGGAGTGGCTGAAGATGACCGGAGCTTCAGACATGTCCAGCACCTGGTTCATCACTGCTTCAGTCACATGAGCCAGGTCGATCAGCATCCCCAGACGGTTCATTTCCACTATTAGTTGCTGTTGTAAGCAAGAACAATGATTATTTCGATTAAAATATATTCATGCTACCAAAAATACAAAACTTGCGAAAATTTTGTTTATTTATTTTGTTTCTAATGTCACTAGTTCACCCGTTCATGAAATAACAGAAAGTATTGTTTAAGAGATGTGTTCAGCATCAAAAAGTCATATGAAATCTGATTTAGTTTGCTGCTTATAGGCACCCTGTCCAACTAGTTGGATGAACAAAAATACATGTACATATAGATATTATTAGATTAGTTTCTTATAGTAATATTTTATGGAAGATGTTTGGTTGTCAAAACACAGTTGTGCTAGAACAAGGCATCATTGTAATTGTGTGTGCTGATATTTTATTTTACACATACTTGAAGTAAAGTTTGGTCGTGCTTGTAATACACTCAAGCTGGAAGACACTAATGTGTAAGTTATTACACTTAAAGATTAATTTGTCCAACCCTGCTTGTTCACTTACCTTGCCAAATGGGGACAGGCCACTATGTTGAGATTGCTCTGATCCAGTGTCAACAAGCCAGTTATCCGCCCTGATGAGAAAAAAACAGTTACTTACATACTTAAATACTTTGGTGTCAGGGAGAATTAGTTTTTTCCACTTCCTTATGTATAATTCATGAGGTTTTCTTCTACAGTTACACCACATTTAGCCACCTGAAGTGATGAGGGAACCTGATACTGCTGCTTGAGAGCTCAACAGGCCTGCAGTAATCCCCCAAAACTCCCGACAGCACAATCTAAACGGACCATGACATCTGATGGAAATACACCACACATACATGACCGAGGCTAACTAAAAGCTAAAAGGGCAACAGTTCATCAATTGTTGCGACTGAATAACAGTATTAAAACTACTGTGTTTGTTTATGTTGTTGTTTAAGTGTGACATTGACATGTTTATGTGCATAGGGTAGTGGTGGAATGTAACTAAGTAAATGTATCTGAGGTACTCGTACTTGGGTACTGTCATATCATGATAGTTTGTACTTTTGACTCCACGACATCTAATTGACACTTATTGTAACTTTTATGTAAAAATGATTCAGTCATACAGGCTAATTTTCCTCTACAGTGCCTGGCAGGTTACACATTAAGACTACATACAACACATATGAAGAGCCAGAACATGATGCATTATTATAGATTAATCTAACCAAAAAGAAAAATGGGGCTGAAATGATGAATCGTTTAGTCGATCGACAGTTTTATTTTTCAGTGGCAAAACAAGTCTTCTCACAAGTGAGGATTTGCTGCTTTCATTGACTTAAGTGTGCTTTCTTTTGTTTGATGGGGTAAATCTGCTGTGTGCGGCTGGCTCTTACCAGGGTGTGTTGCAGGAATGTGTGAGTGTGAGGTAGCGGACCCCCAGCTGGTACATGGTGCGCAGTGTGCCCAGACTGCTGTCCAGGGAGTGACCCCCCTCCACCCCGATCAGACTGGCTGTCTTGTTCATGTTGAAGGCGTCCATGATGTCTGTGCAGTGCAGACATGAGAGATGAGATGAGATGGGTGATTACGAGAGGTGGCAATTGTCTCTGAAATTACTAGTACGCTGCGTCTCACCTTTGCTACTGGTGGCAAACATGAAGGTTTCAGGGTATTTTTGACACATCCTGTGAACCACATCTATCTGCTCCAGTGTTTGTCTGACAGCATCTTTGTACTGAGAGTCACAGGGAACATAGGCCGACCAGAACTGAAAGAGGAACAAAACATTATGAATGAATTTTCAGCACCGCTGTGTATCCAGGAGGGTTTACAAAGCTACGTTCCTTATTTGAACCGCATCCCTTTTTATTGCTTTATTGATGATTGATTGGATATGCTTTGTTTACAGAATATAACCTGGAGTGTGAGACACAGTATTTCTTTTACAAGAGCTTACCTGGAAAACACTGAGCCAAGGGACACACAGGGCTTAAATACACAGGGAAGGTGCAGGTGATTAGACACAGCAGGTTTCAAATAAGGGTGGGGCAGACAACCACGAGGGGAACAGAGAGGGGCAGAAAGTGAAGTGAAGCAGACTGAGGAGGTGCAGGTGGTTGAACGCAGCAGTGTCTAATTAGGGGAAGGGCAGACCCTCACAGGGGTAAGACAGACAAAGGCAGGAAATAAAGTGCAAGACACATGGAACATCTCAACAAAACAGAATACGTCACTAAATCAAAACATAAATCGTGACAAGTACATTATGTTCTCTACATACCTGCGCTCCCAGCCGTCCCTCCTTGATTTTAGGGATGTTGGTGTGTGTCGTTTCCAGAGTGTTAAGATCCACTTTGTTGAGCTCGTTGTTGAATTGCATACGGAGCTGCCATGGCAGGTCGTTATGGCTGAAAGACCAGAAAGTTAAAAGGTCACACCCTCACAGATCCTTTTCTCAAAACTCTCATCATCAACAGTGATTTAACAGCAGGGACGAAAACTTTGCCCAGATTAGCACTAGAAATTGCTTCCAGAAGTGGGCTTTTACCAAAGTACACAATTGTTTACTGCTGTTGTTGTTGCTCATATAGCAAACAGTACATCATTAGAGCCAAAATGCCAAGCGCACTTTACTGTATACAAAAGACATTTCCACTTACCCGTCAATGAGCGGGGTCTCAGACATCAGCAGCAGAGCTCTGGTCATGAACGGATCCTCAGCTGAGGTGGAGGTACAAGAACTGATCCATAGTGCTAAATATGCTGCTGAGATAACCTTGGAAAGCATTTCTCAAACGTTGACAGACTGTTAAACGCACTGCTCTTCTTTTTCTTTGTGTGCCTAAACTTTCTTCTTTGTTAGCTCATTCGCAAGTTCTTGACCTTTCTTTAACGTCTGAGTAATCCTGATGCTACTAACTGCTGTTTAAACGGGTTTATCTACGGGTTACCGGTTCCCAGTCTTTTAGTTTTTTGTTTGCATTTATGTAGATTATTTCAGATTCTCTCTCTCTTTCTGTCCGATTACACCTTTAAAGATTAACTCATCGCTCCTCCTCTGTCTCTCTCCTGTTTCTCATTACAGCGTCTGCAGTAATAAATGCAGCACAGTAGTTTAATAATTCTTACAATCTCTACACTTGTTAAACATTGCATGTTGGTTAATGTGTTCTGCACCTTTTGACTGCTTCTTCCACAGTTCAGAACATGTGCTTTGGACGAGAATATCTTACAGTTTTAAATGTATTGTTCCAGAACTGCTTAGCAGAACCAGCACAGCAGTCTGGAGCACATTAACCATCTTTAGGGTGAAGACAAGTGATGAAGAGTTTCATACAAAGTCACACATATGTAGAAGAGATGTATACTATAGATTCTCACATAAACTAAATCTCAATAAATACATTTTGCTACACAGATTGAATGATATGAGGAAGAGACCCTGTACAATACGGGTGCATGTGTTTATATGAATATTCTTTTTTTGCTTATTCTCAACAAATTCAAATTCCATGAAAACACCAAAGACAACAAATAATTGATTCAACTAGAAAGTATTGTCTGTAGCCAGAGCTTGATAGGACGTATTCCTCTGCATCATAGACCTGAATTGTTGTCCAAAAACGATTTAAAGAATACACATCAATGAGCCACACTGTTACACTCTCTGACATTTTCCTTCAATATGATGAACCTGTGCAGTTTATCTTACGTAAATCACACACACACCATCCTACAGAAATATTCACCAGAAAATATCGCCAACAAATACACCCTTTACTCCTTTTTAAGAAATGTTAACTTTTAACACTTATTTTTTCCAACATTTTGTTCATGATTGTGAAATGGCGATTTTTATTATCATAAACATTATATGATCTGTGTATTGTTCTCTTTGGCGGCACCTATAACAATAAATGGTACTTGCAGGTGTGTTTTTGGATCTCACTGCCCTGACATCCAAACAGGGTTGCTGTTGGGATATATTTTCCCTGGGAATGTCACTTAACTGAAATTAAGTAAAACAACATGAAAGGTGTTCCACAGAGAATTATCGCCCAACTCTGCAGTTTTCCTCAGCTCATGTTTCTTTCTCATTGTCCATGTTTTCAGTAAAAGCCCTAATACCACAACTGTACGCTACCTGACAAACAACAAACAGCTACTAACAGCTAAAGAGAGAGCCAGCTATGTTTTTCAGGAGTTGTTGGAGACAAAACAGAGATATTAGATGAGTGAATATTGGACTGGTGTTATAGGGGGAATTTAAATGAATGATAATGTTACTCTGTAAATGCTGGATGTGCAAATAAGCAACTGCTTGTATGTTCGGCAGAACAACGTGACAATGTTGTGGTTTTTTCTTGTTTCTGCTGCCGTCAATGAACTTCCCTGACAAAAACAATGTTTAAACATATTCATGTAATGCCAAAATTAAGCTGAATTAATACCGAAATCCAACACAGAACACCTGACTGCACATAAATTAAACATTATGGGGCACTGTACAAACATTCAGTATTTAATTTGGACTTTAAGGATATATACATGTAAACACAGACGCTCACACACACACATATATATCCGGCTCATACACACAACAGTTACCGGTTCATTGGATAATAATTGGGAGCCTTGTGTAATGATTAAAATGACAGGGATTCTCTTCATGCTGAATATGCACTAAAAGCTTAATCTACATGTAGATATGTGTATAGTAGAACAACAGATGAGATGCTCTTATGTCAGTATTGATTTACTGCTTCTATCGACTCCACCTTCTTATCTTCAAGGCTGCTCTTCAAATGAGTCAATAAAGATGACGATCTCCAGGAAATGACGCCCACTTGAGTGGGTCAAAGAGTAACATATGAATTATTCAGAATTCAGAATTCACATGTTTTATGTACAGTTTTTATTTTATTTCATACTTCCTACCTCATTTCAGTGAATATAGTGGATTATTATTGATGGATTATCATTGATGAGTTACACAAGATGCATCATAGGTATCTTGTAGCTACAGTGCTGCGGTCTAGATAGTCCGATTTTCCAGAAGAACAAACAACAAAGCAGATTCCATTTGTGTGAGACGTTTCTTTAAATTTAGAAAAAACACTGCTTTGAAATCAGTGTGTCACCTTCAGCAATTTACGCTTAGTTCTCACTAATATTTCAGAAAACAGTTATGATATATTTATTTATTTGCATTGTTTAGCTATTTTGGGCAGTACCAAAAATAAAAAAGTTTTTCTTTCAACTGGCTACACAGTATTTTAGCCAAATGATTGACAGTAAAAGTGCACTTATCTCCATAAATGTCCTCCACTAAAGTAAAACTAAATACATGGAGATATAAACATCGAACATCAACAAAGTCAAGCAGCAGAGAAGACTATTTAAGGGTTGACTTATACCTTACATGTCCATCGCTGACATGAAGACTGAGGCGATGACGTAGTCGACAGTCTTTACCCATCAAACACCGACTGTTCTCATTCTCCAGCTGCCTCCTGAAAAATAATGCCCACAGTGAGATGATGTCATTCGTCACAGCATATGTTTACAGAGTTCTAGACCAGAGTTAAATTTGGTTAAAGGTGACATTTTTTGGAAAAGCATCCACCCCCAAAAAAATGTGACCAGTGGTTGCTTAAAAAAATGATGGCAACAAAGTGACACTTAAAATTGAAGAGATTTTAAGTTCTACGAATCTGATTAAAAAATATTGAATAAATTCACTGAATTTAAACAAAAATAATTGGTAAATCCAAATCAATTTCTCAAGCAAAACTGATTTATATTTACTAAGAATCTGAGCAAAAGTAATTTAATTAAATTGACTGATTATTTGAGTGAGTGTTAATATAAGCTAACTAAATATCTGGATAAACGATTCATTTAATCAAATTAATTATATTAACTCATATTTTTGCATTTACATTGCTGTTCTTATTTATATGTACCTCACTTAATTCTTTAAATATAAGTTTAAATAAGTATCACAAGACTAAATCTATTCAATAATATTAATTGTCACTTTGTTGCCATCATTTTTCTAAGTCTAATCAACTCAATATCATGACTTCTTGGTGCCACAGTTTAATTAATTTGATCACCATGCATAAAAAGTACAGCAGGTAAACATTTATTTCAGTTCCTTTGTCTATACATATTTATCCAACATCCACAGTGCAAAATGCCAAAATACAACAATAGAGTAAAGAGAGGGGATAAAAGAACACAAAAACAGAAACGATGTTTGTGTAAAATCGGGATATAGTACATTGCATAAAGGAAATACTGGCATAGCTTATTCGTGAGGCTGTCCACATTTGGGGACACTTTAAAAAGTTTAGCTCGAGGAGGAGTTTGTGAAAGACTTCAAGCATGTACCTGAGCTCCTTGGGATATAAGATCCAACGAGCATGGATTAAGTTCTTGGAAAGTAGAGCAGTCAGAACTTTCATGCCCTTTATCATGATACCGATGTTGTCAGCACCCTCTGATGTGTCATGACGTGTCTTCATCACGTGTCTTCATCACCATCCTGAAAGAGCAAGAACATTGGGTATTTCAGACTGTACAGCTATAAGAAGGTCCTTCCCAAACAGAGCTGTGCAGGAATGAGTCCTAAAACACAAACATATGTTTTTGCGCTTACAAGTAAATTGTTTTTTAATGGGTTTGAAATTAGGGCTGTGGTTAACACAAGCTTAAGATATTTTAACATTTTGTTCTACGCTATAAAATATGTCCGTAATTATATCTCTGAATTTTGTTGCTTAAAAAAGGCACTTGCTAACAAGTGGCTAAAAGAGACTACAAAACCCCACCACGGCATCGTCGCATCATCACGTGCTACGTCAGATTGGTTGAAAGGGCCTATTAGAGGCAACAAATTACACAACAAACCTCAGTAGCTTGCCAATAATTACTGTGAAAAATGTAGTTATGATTGTATATTGTGATTTGGAATGAATTGAACATTATACATTGTACATTATATATGTAAAAAACTAAACATTCTAAACTTATCTAATAAAGTGGCCACAGAGTGTATATAAACTATTCAAAAACATGCAATTATTTCATCCTTTTTTGTGGAGAGAATCACAGGATAACATTACCTCTGCAACCTCAGCCCCAAGGTTCTGCTCTTGAAGTGGAGGTTCAGCAGCCTGGGAGTGAATTCATTAACTTTGATTCAAGGTGCATCGTTGTGATTCTGTGAAACTCATCCTGCATCTGAAAAACAAATAATCAAACCAGCTATAGAGCCTCAAATTGAATGAGTGTTCATCATTTAATATAATTTGAAGACCGCCGTTCACAAAAGCAGCTCGGTGTAATCAGTCAGCCTGAGCTGCTACCTCTGTTTAAAAGCATACTATGCACTGACGTAGGGCGGTAATTCCATCTCTCCTTCTGTGGCCTCTTGTACTGAGAACAGAGACATGAAAGTGAACGTTAACAAGACAAAACCTACAGAGAACAGAATGTATGAAAGCTGAAAATGATGCTGCTTTTAACAACAAGATACTTGAGAGTACAAATTGTACTTGAGAAAACTAAATGCAGTGAATGTAACTCGTAACTACAGCGAGTACGCTTTTCATACATCTGTGCATTGGTTATTTTCTATCTAACAATAGCTTGTTAAAGTTGGGGATGGAAGGAAGCTCGGGCTGAGACCAGGACAATTGGTCAAATTAAATTGGCTGGTATCTTAAAAGAGCACTTTATGAAGTATGCTTGGGAAATAATAACATGACCTTTTGACATTGAGCTGACCACTTTTTCAGTCCTTTCCACGTTTTTAGTAGAGTCAAAGACAATGCAGACTGACTGTGCGACTGACTTTGAATCACAAATTTTGATGTACAGCGCAGTAAAGTTGGCATGTTTCGTAGCTTAAAGAGGACAAAACAATGTTCAACTGCAGCAGCAACTTGGTTATAAACTGTTTTTTACCTAATAATAGTTAAACATGTCTTACCTTTAGGAGAACAGCAGGCCCTGTCCCTGATGATTGCAGATTGATCTCCACGTGGAGCAAATGAAATACAATTAGATTCTACTTCTATTTTTACTACAACTTAAGAGTATCAGGAGGGTACAGAACAAATTATTCCCTGGTCGTACGAGTCTGCATTACGTGCAAATATGAACAATCAGACCCACACAGCTGGAGATAGAAGTCTGATGTGGTACGGCTTACAACAACCTCTCCCCCTCAGAACCCTCCTCATCAACAGACAAACACTTCATTTAAAATGAAAAGTATGTTCATTTCATGTTTGTGTGGTGCATAGAGTAGAGCAGAACTATTATTATTACATTCAATTTAAGTCAATCTACTGTATATTCATATAAACTATACACTTATATGAGTCCTGGGTAACAGAATGAGATAGCTGATAGCGGCTCCCAGACAACCCTCTTAACCCGTGAGCCACGGTCACCCCGTTTCGCACTAAAGATAGCAATGTGCCGGCGATATGTCACGTAGCCACCACACCTCTTACTGTAGAGCACTTCATTTTCTTTCTTTTTTTTTAAATTTCATCTTACATACCTCGTTAATTACCCAAAACAAGTAAAGAGAATTCAAGTAGACTGAATTTTGGGGAAGTGTGTCTGAAATGATGCCCAGGACATCAAGAATATTTCCATTTGATGGAATGATGTCGCCACAAAACATGGAGAATAACTTATTCAGTGTGAACATCATATTATAGCCTAACATCATTGAAGAACTGTAACAAGTTGATACAAAATAAACACGAGACACTGTCAATGTTTTTATCTTTTCAAAGTACTTTAAAGGTGCAAAGTGTACTCCAAACAAACGGGTTAGAAATTACCTCTAACTTCTGGGTCCATACAGTCTAAATTATAGTTATCAGTTATTGAAAAATAAATAAATAAATACATTTAAAAAATAACTAAAATGCATAGACACTAATTAGGGGCTGTACGGTCTGTGTACGGTTAGATCGTTTATTTATTGGATTAAATCAAAAGAGGCAGAAACAAAAATGCCACAGACCCTGGTCTCGTCTTCCGGGCCAGAAGAACACACCGACGGGAGGAGAAGGGCCAGCACTCGAGAAACAAGTGGAAAACAAGACAGTACAGGCAACGGATAGTCGGTTAGCATGCTCATTTTAGTAGATATCTTTGCAACACACTAATAAGAGGTCTTTGATATAAATTATGGCCATATCTCACACATTTGAGGAGCAACATGACAGTAAAACCAGGGTTTATGCTGTTAAAAATATGTGATTAACTATTGACAACTAAACTGGCATTAAAAAGTATTGTTAAGTTCCAGAAACTACTGTAATTCTGGAAACATAATGTACAAACCCTAGCCTGAACAAAGTAACAGCAGGAAACTGGATCTAGCTGTCAGAGCAGCGATGATAGATGGCTGGATCTATTTGTTAATTTTGTCAAATTTAGCAAGAGACACCTGACACCCACTTCTTGAGGAGGCCGTTTGAATTTCCCCTTTTTAGCTCATGTGAAGCCTGTGTGGTCGTCGCTCGCTCTCTCTCACAGAGCGGCTAGAGTAGAGAGACCGGCACAGAGCTACAGAGAGCTAAACACAAAAGGAGAACTCGTCTAGAGGCAGCTGAAAAAGAGAGACAGAGACCAGAAAACGGTTGGATATGGCCAGGTTGGATGTCGTAGAGACCTTTCATGGTTTATTTTTTCCTGGACACCTGCACACCCAGGATTCCTTACAACTTGCTCTCAAATTTCCCTTTCAGGACACAGACATCATCATTGTCTCTTATCCAAAGTCAGGTAAGAAGAGACGACCAACTGATCAGGATACATGGCGCTTGCGGTGTCTGCAAACATATTGCAACTAACAACGTGAGCACGTTGCAATATTATGACTGGAATTTACATGACGCATTACATTACTACACTCCTCTTATTTCTTTAAACAGGCACCACATGGATGCAGGAAATTGTGACTCTCATATCCAGCAGAGGGGACCCAGACGTGTCCCAAACTGTCCCAAACTGGGCTAGGGCTCCCTGGCTGGAGCATCATTATTTCACCGCGGTACTGGAGGCTTCACCCACCAAACCTCGAGTCATCACCACACACCTGCCACATCACCTGCTGGGCCCCACCCTCCAGGGCTCCAAAGCAAAGGTCAAATTTACAAGTTTATTTGCCTGTTTGGACCACAGAGTATCGAGATAAACCAATAAATTGGCCATGGCCAATAAGTATTTATTGCAGACATGTCGGTATCAGTGTATATGCTGGCCGATAAGTATGACAAAATTGTAGCACAGAAATGCCAAAGGTTTTGAGGTAATGTAGTAACAGTGTCACTAGTTCTGAGACAGCTCGTATTGGTTTTTAAATCTAAAAATGTTGTTTATGTAAAACAAAAAAAAATATATCGTTATTAGATTTTTAGAAATTGGTGAAGCTATACTAAGGGCGGTACAAACATTCTGACACTGTTGCTATGTGTCATTTCACAGGTCATCTATGTGAGCAGAAACCCCAAAGATGTGGTGGTTTCCTTTTATCACTTCCACAAAATGGCCAACTTCCTACCTGAGGCAGGCTCATTTTCTGAGTTTTTAAATCGATTCCTGGACGGCACACGTGAGTTGACATCAGGACAAAAAGACATTTAATTAATATAATATTTAAATTTTTTATGAAGATATGCCGACTGCAGCTCTGCAGCCAAAAGTGCAATTAGTTGTTATTTTCTTTGTTTCAGTGCACTATGGCTCCTGGTTTGACCACATTAAAGGCTGGACCAGTCAGACAGCAACTATGAACAATCTGCTTCACATCACCTATGAAGAGATGTCGATGGTAAAGGAGAATTGATTCATCACTCTCATCATAGACATTTGTCCATAAACAATTTCTTATAAGATACTTATTTATCTTGTTCCCCAATCACAAGAACTGGGCCAGGTCTGGAAGTGGAAGTTCATGATGTGAAAATGTTACTCTGTCACTTCTTCAAAGCTTGCCTTCAAAACACGACTTTAACCTTCGAATCTTACTTCAGAGGCTATAATTATTTATAAAGCATTTCAAGGAAGCTGTTGCAAACTGCAATCTTTATGTTACTTTATGATTACTTTTTATATGTAATATAAAAAAAGATTTCACTATTATGAGTCTCTTCTTCCTGCTGTCAGGACATAAAAGGTGCCATAAAGAGGGTGAGCTCTCATCTACAAAGTCCCTTACTGGAGGACGAGGTCAACAACTGTGTGAAACACTGCAGCTTCAGCAGCATGAAAGACAACAAGATGGTCAACTACACTCTGGTCACTGAGGAGATAATGGACCACAACAAGGGCTCCTTCATGAGAAAAGGTGGGGCTTTTTTTTCTATTACATGCTGATAAATCAAACTTGGTTGATTGATTGTGTCCTATGTCTGACAATATGGGATCCAAATAAAAAAATAATAAAACAGTGGTGACCAAAATTGGAACCTGTTATCAAACCAAAAATGACTTTTACTACAATGGTTCCCACCTAGAGGGTCAGACCATCCAAAGGAGTCCCAAGATCAATCTGAAGGGTCACAAGATAATTAAAGAGATAAATATTCTCATTACATCCGGACTGACAAAATAAAAAAGAGAGCAAAATGAAGTATCTGTGGCTGTTGCAGGCCTGTAATAAGCCCGTCCAATCATTCTCTGCCTGGGAACTCATTGCTCGTCACTGGAGTCGTCCACAAGCTACTTGACAGTTGTAAGTACTAACAATATGCAGTTTACATCTGTAATGTCTATAAACACATGAGTCTATTTAAAAGCATGATCAGTCGAGGAGGAAAACATATTTGTGCTTGAATCATATATGCACATTTTCTTGTGGTCTAGAAGGTTTTAAAATTACGTATTTGGCAATTAATTAAAGCTTATCCCTCCCTATTGCCTCCCTACAATTCAGGTAAGATTGGAGACTGGAAAAACATGTTCACAGAGGAGCTGAATCAATATTTCAAAAGCGTCGTTGAGTCCAAGATGAAGGACTGCACTCTAGAGTTTGTGTGGGACGAGCAACATAAAGAAGAGAATCCCAACTGAAAGAATCCCACTGAAGAACACCAAACTGTGAAAAAAGCTAAATAAAGTTAGATATCATGTTGGATTGTGTGAGATGGATCACATGTGGATGGTGTTCTCTAAGCTGTGGTTTAAATGAATAAAAGTCCACTTTGGGACATGTAATGCTCAGTAACCTTCAATGCCTTTATATATATTGCAGATTTGTTTTTTTTCAATTCACCTGTGTTTGATGTAACACTTGATGATGTATTCAATATTTTGATTAATATTATGCATGAATAAATCTCAGATCAACCGAATCCTCTTTTAAGCTGGACCACAACCGTGGTCCAAATGATTTGTTTTTGGGTCACTTGGTTGCTAATGCGCAGTACGAGCAAAGAAACTGTAAGCCGCACAACATTGAACAGAGGGGTAAGGACAGGCCAAAGATTTTAATATAAAGCTCCTCATCCAGAGGGCTGAGCTGTCCTTGTGTGTCTTGTCAATTCACGCACCGAAAGAAATTTGCTGTTCACCTTCCAGTTTCCATGCACTGGAGAGCTTTGATCGAATGTGTGTGTGTGTGTGTGTGAGTATAAGAGCTAACATATGGTACTCATACATTGTTGAACTCAAATTGTAGATATCTGTTATTTAGAGGTCAAAAGAGTTGTTCTCCCTTCTTACTAAAATCACAGCCAATACAAACAATAGAATACTATCATACTCCGTAAATGTCATTCCAACAACCTAACAGCACCTATCCTCTGTATATCATCTGCTGGAATGTCCGTTTCTTAAGAAATATAGCGTCCTTGCACCACTTTTTGGCATGAACAGTACAAAGCATTGTGCTTTGTCGGTTGCAGAAATCTGCTTTGTTAATACAGGACTGGAGGAATGACCTCTGTCTGGTTGCAAAGGTCAGTTATATTTATCAGTGTGAAAGAGGAAATGAAACAGGAAATTATCCCAATTGTAGTTTGTCTAGACTCTAGACCATATATTTAAGTTGGCCTTTGATAACAGGTTAACTAAACCATATAAAAACAACAACATCCTGTCTGGAACCGTTTTTTTGTCCACATTGTCTGTTGTGTGGATTGTCCAGCCTAAGAGTTCTCTTCCTTCATCTTCTGACATTGATCTTTGTTAAACGTGCACTGAGTAATCCAGTTGACAAGGGCTCCGATGTGCTGTTGTATTAGCATCAGCTGCTAATAAAGTCCATGCATGGTCACACATACACACACACATGATTGTGGCATTTGTGCTTTTTGCTGTGCACACACACTTGCACATTTCAGCCATGCGAGAAGCTACTTCACACTTCTCTATATTTCCACTCTGCCGAGGGGAAGGAAGTTGGAGGGTGAAGCTGATGTCACTCGGATCACGACGGTTCAAAAACAGACTGTTCAAATCTATTTTTAAAAAAGTATCATTGTTGCTAGCCTATATATATATATACATACATATATATATATATATATACATACATATATATATATATATATA
>NW_022280036.1:11776695-11875667 GCF_004355925.1 Anarrhichthys ocellatus | reverse complement strand
TTCTGTCTCTGAGCTCCTTGGGCAGTTCCTTCGACCTCATGATTCTCATTTGCTCTGACATGCACTGTGAGCTGTAAGGTCTTATATAGACAGGTGTGTGCCTTTCCTAATCAAGTCCAATCAGTTTAATTAAACACAGCTGGACTCCAATGAAGGAGTAGAACCATCTCAAGGAGGATCAGAAGAAATGGACAGCATGTGAGTTAAATATGAGTGTCACAGCAAAGGGTCTGAATACTTATGACCATGTGATATTTTACTTTTTCTTTTTTAATAAATTTGCAAAAATTTCTACATTTCTGTTTTTTTCTGTCAAGATGGGGTGCTGAGTGTACATTAATGAGAAATAAAATGAACTTTTTTGATTTTAGCAAATGGCTGCAATGAAACAAAGAGTGAAAAATTGAAAGGGGTCTGAATACTTTCCGTACCCACTATATATATATATATATATATATATATATATATATATATATATATATATATATATATATCTTCACCATCTAATTCTGGATTAAACTGCAGTGAGAGACTGTTTGTGTTGTGACCTCAGTCGGGGCTCTGCAGGAGTGATGGAGCCAGAGAGAGTACATTCTGAGACTGGTTCAGAGTAATGGCCCTTGACAGGGGTATTAATATTTTAGAAGCCATAGAGGAGAACCTCATGCACCCTGCTGCAGACCTGCTAAAAGTACTTCCTTCAACAGCTCCACTTTTGTTTTAAAAAATGCCAAAAATCTTGATTGAACAGCTGAAGAGAGAAAGCTTGTCTCAAAATCTCTTTCTACTGTCAATATGATATCACTGGCTGTGAACCAAGACACTCTCATGTATGTACCGCTGGCCCGCCACGGACTGATGTTGTGATGTGTAAACTGAGCCTCCCAGTTAGTGTCAGATGCTTTAACTTACAGTTTTGGGGTATGGTTATAATTGGCAATAAAAGTAAAAACGTCCACAAATATGAACCTTGTCCTGGATTCTACTAAGTCTCTGAACTATACTGGGAGTGTTACCTTATCTGAATCAAGGGCAAATTTGTGATTTATGATTTTTGGGCTATATAGATATAACTGACCTCACTTGAACATTATTCTTTCAAAAGATATCCCTTCATTTCGTGTTTTGATGATATTGCTGGACAGCAGTGTCTACACATTGGGTCAAAAATCTCCCAATCATTTCTTCAGGGGTTTGTCACCGGTCTGTAGCCTCCGACCCCTGAAAGTCTTCTAATGGATCTCACTGTGGTTATGAGACACAGATGGCCTGCCCACATTCTTACCCTTAACCTGAACCATCTCTCATCTCTGAACCAAAACATAACCACTTTCAACTGCATGCCTGCCTAAAAATAGTTTTATCAAGACTCACGAACTGATATGTCAAATTTCCCCAATCACACCGATGTTAATAGAGTTGGAACAAATCATCAAAATTACAAATACATTTTCTTTTGATGTTACACATACTAGCACCAGTATCACAACATATTAGGTGTAAGTCTACCTTTACTTTATGGCAAATCCAATACTTGCCTTTCATTCACTCTCAACATGTCTGCAACAGGTCAGTTTAATAAGTGCTTGTGCTTTAACTATGAAGGGCTTCCTAGTAAAATCAGTGTGGCGTATATCATTTATAGTATATGTACAACTCTCCTTGGAAAGATCAAGTGATTTTACAAAGACATCGTATGTGAGAGTCACTGTTGAGCACCATGTGAAGTCAACAGCAGCTGATCAGGACAGTAATCTGAAAAATCAAGATGTGACATTTTTGCAACATGTTTATTGGTTTAAGTCAGCGGTAGCATTCTTTGTCAAAGCTGTCTGTAGAATCTTTATAGCTATAATTAAAATATAAAATGACACACATATTTGAGATGACAGTAATGAAGAGTGTCATCGCCTCAACCTGAGCTTAAATATTCTTATTATACACTGAAAAAGACCGAGAGGAATTCAACCAGTCGTCTCTGCCTTTCACTTTGAGTGTTACTTCCCTCTTATCTTTCTCTCCCGTACTGTACTGGCTGGACAGGTAGCTGTCATCACCCCACTTTTTTTAGCGTGGAGGAAAGCATTTGATGTTGAGGCAGTTCATGATCTGTGGCAGAGTGGACACATCTGTCAGACAAAAATATCTTTCCAGTCCCACTACTGCTGTTGGGGGAAAAAAACCCATCTGTGAGCAACACTTGAAAACATCAGATTCTGAGTTGTGTCATTCATTTCTATTCCATCGTCGACCTTTGCTTTCACGCTGATGACTGCACATGATGAAATGTTGTCTCAACCTTTGACGCCCTCAAGTTCTTTTTGAAAGTTAATCATCTAGTTAAACATGTAATGTGGGCACAGCAGTCGACTACTAAATCAAAGAGGCCTCCAAAATTAAGTTTATGGAAAGATCACGGTCATGTCGGTAGATCTCCTGTGTTAAAGTCCAACATTTTGTTGACCCATCCATCCCCAGAACCAAACATCTCAAGTGTTTGTATCTGTTCTAAACAATCACACACCAGCCATCATAGAGAGGCGAGGCGCAGTAATCATATAAATGTGGGGATAACAGCGCACACTTTGTCTTTCTTGTTGGGCTTTCATAGAGTTACTCCACTCGAGTCATTTGTACAAATGAAAAGTGACAGTTATAGTAGTGGAAATAATGGAAAAGGGAGCTGTATTAATAACAATGTCACACTACTTCCTCCTTTATAATTACTATTGCTGCTATAATGTAAACATGTGGTTTTTGGTCATTTGCTGATACTGGTCAATACTGATATGATGCCGTTGTTCTTCGGAGGCCAATTTGTGTGTATTATGGCAAACAAGACGAATTTCAAATACTGGATTTTTTAATATTTTTTCCTCTCTAATCAAAACATTAAAGTGACAGAACAGCATTTAATAAAATTCACTGATTCTCGGACATTACAATGATTTCTCTACAAAATCAAAAGAACAGAGGCTGAGGCTCTATGGCTGCCATGAGTACATCTTAGACATTGCGTCAGAGCGCAGAGCAGGTGATTTCTCTGTATCTCCTCTGATGACACTGTGGATCCAGGGCAAATACGAGGAAATCTTCATATAGACTCCGTACTTGTAGCGCTTGCAGGACTTGTCAAAGGAAAGGATCCCCGCAGCGTAGATGTCCCCATTTTCAGCATCTGTGACAGCCAGAGCGCTTCCCGCGTCGCCAACACAAACATTTTCCTCATACTTGGTGGGTCCGGTGCAGAACATGTTGTCGTCTACAGATGGTGTGAGCTCGCTACGTTCATATTCTGCCTTACAGACAGAGTGATTGACCAGGGGAAGTACAAGGTGTTTGAGTGATGTAGCAAGGGTGAAGAAGATCCCCCAGCCCCAGCCGGTGACGATCCCTAACCCCCCCACGGTGTCTGCCAGGTCCTGGCCTCTCTCTGGCAGGGGGATGGGGGTCACTTTATCGCTCATAACCACAGGCTCCTTCAGCTGGATCAGAGCCAGGTCATTGTCCCAATCAGATTGGTTCTGGAAGCCTGGATGGAGAACAACCTGCCGGAGGGAAGGTAGAATACCAGAGATGATTGCATGTTTGGTCGTTACTCTTTTCATTGTCCTTCAACGGAAATGCAGTAGCACAGCAAATAACAAATGTCCCATCTTATTATATAACATGAAATAGGTGTGTAAATAGATTTATTTTTTCAACTTCGTTAAACATATTCCATATCTTGTCACTGTCCGGATTTATTATTTTTCCATCCACACTTTACATTTTTTAAATTAAATCATGAAAAGATCAAAAGCAACAATGATTTAGTTTGTCATACTGTTCCAAATAGCCCGGCCTATCTGTGGCACTCTGTTCCAAGCCCACCTGTTCGAACTGAAGACAAATATCTTTAAAACCAGTCAAGAATAAGGCAGAGCGGGGTAAATGGTGTATTTGACTGGGACTATTTGTAGCCGGGGATTAATACACATCCGGTGCACTAGTGAGTATTGCTGACATCAGGACGGTGTAAAGCAACTATTCCCAAGCCACTAGGGGACCTCAGAGCACCATCTAGTTGGCCGCAGGGGTACTGCCAAATGGTAAGATTGAATTTAAAAGAATAATTGAGGTATTTTTATATCTAAATGTGCTCAAGAATAAAAAAAAACCCGTCAAATTAAAATGCATAATAATTTCAATAATTCAGCTGTGTTTCAATATCATCACGCCAATCCCAACACATTGTTAGGTAGAGACAAACCTGTCATGCCACGGATAGCTAGCTAACGTTCCCAGGCAGTGAAACAAAATGGTGCTCGGATTTTGATATGTAAAAGTGTTGTGGGAGACAACACTGCGCCAGTAAACACAACAAAGCATGTGGTGAGAAGTTATGACCCAGAATACATACAATTTTAATTCATAACGGCACGCTAAATATTTATGTTGGACATTACAGATGACAAAGGGCATACCACATTTTACTGCTCAGCTTATTTCTCATTTATTTGGGAAGCTGATCCATTTTTCTCTCCAATTGTTATAATGTTGCAGCCATAAAGATATAATACGTTATTAAAAATAGAACTAATGAAAGACAAAAAAAATGAAATCTGCTTGTCAGTAGATTTTTACATATTTCCTGCAATGCAGGACTGCATTATAGGGATCTATGGAAATCGGGCACTAATGATGAACAACATGCATTTGAATTGCGGCTGCTGTGGCTTGAACACGGTCGCATAGGTAAAGGTTTGTATTTCAGATCAAATGTCTTTCTCGCTCACCTTCATTACAGCAACCTCTCTGGAGACATTAGCTTCTGCCTGCCCAGTGATTCCCAAGTACACTTTAGGAAGGACAGGATCTTGACCCTGAGTGTCCGGTCGACTCTTCCTGACAAACAGGTTCCTGCCAGCCGTCAAAACCCAGCGCTCAGAGATGAGAGCACCACCTGCATAGCCTCCGTCCAGCACACTGTCAGCAATGTAGACCATGGCCTGCCAGGGGACATGAGGAGCCAGGGTCCCCCCAATCATTCTTCTGGACCGGAGTGATGGTAACCTGGAGGCTGGGAAACAAACAACAGGACATATTTATTCATATTGTATTGGGCCAAAGCGCAAAACCTTCTACCTGCAGAATTTTCTGATTGCTGGATTTCACTTTGGATGATGAGAACAAGGAGTTCTGTTTTAAAATAATCCCGCCCTTCATTGAAACTTAATTTAGAGCATCGTTTTGTAGAACCTCTTCCAACTTGCACCAAGTGCAAAAGATCCTATCTGCAAAATGATCCAGGCGTTTTTCAGATAGGAGGTTTTGCTCTTCAGCCATATCTACTATATCTGTGTCTATGTACTGTTTGTTGTTTTGTATTTGAACGATTTTTCTTGATTTGTTTCATATTCACAGATATTGTTCCCATATGACCTACAATGTAAATTTAGTAAACACAACAAGGCTTTTGATGACATTGATCACATTTAGTTAAAAATGATATTCCCGTGGGTTTTGAGTGTTCTGCTTACATCTGGTTCAAATCTTGTCTATCTGGTAAAATTCAGACTTTTGTTTTCGGTGGTTTAAAATCAAGTGGTTGATAAGGGTGATCCACAAGGACTAAAATTAGGGCTCCTCCTATTAACTATCACCACCTTGTAGGCCTCCGACTCCACCACAAACCAGACTTTATCCTGGTTACAGTTTACTTTCTTTGATGGCATTGATAATTAAACTCAAAGCTCAGTCTAAACTCTAGGAAGAGAACTGGTATACATTTCACAAAAACAACCTTCGGCGTTCCTTTTCTTTCCAAATCTCAATGAGTCCTCCTGAATATATAAAGCTTAGCTAACTAACTACTTAGATTAATTCCAAGATGGCTGTTTTGAGCTCAGATATTAACGCTTCGCCAGTTTGAGTAGTTTATCTCTGTGTGTTGAACACTGTTGACAGCATTTTTGTTCTAACCCGTTTCCCTTCTCGTAGAAGTTTAACATATTTAATAAAAAATGGTCTCCTTGACACTAAGGTTATCACTTTTGTTCCTCCAGAAACACTGGCCTCTAATTTATTTATTATGACGCCAAGAACAAAATCCATCCACTCGCTGTGCTTTGATCCACAAGTCCTTTGTGCTGCTGAGATAATCATGAAAACCGGTTCAAGTGATCTTCTGTTCAGAGTGATGCAACATGCTTAGTACACAGATGGCTCCATTCTGCACTGTACAAACTAACTATTCATGATTACTAACATCATGACAGGGTTTATTTATCAAGAAGTATTTCTGGTGTCTTGTTTAAATCAACGTATTAAAAACAGTAAACAATGGCTTTCAAGCTTTCAAGCGCAATTAAATGAATTAGTTTGATGCATTAGAGAGACTGCATGAATATGACATATGAAAATGGTACATAGTTCTGTTACATTTAATCTTTTCTCTCATTATTTTCGTCTTTTTACTGATAATTAGCTTCTTTTCAATCAACAAATGATTCATCAAACTCTTTATCCACTTGTACAATCTCTTAAAATCTGTTATTTTTCTTATGGCTTCCTCTTAACTGATGGAATGTTTTAATGTTTTTAATAAAGTTAATCTAATTTAATCTTTCACTTTTGATTTACTGTCTTTTATTCCTGGTTTGACTGTACTGCATTTTGTAACTGTATTTTTGAAAAGGTGCGAAATAAATATTTTATATCAAAAGTAATTGTTTAAAAGATTCCCATCAGCCTCAGCTGTACTTTATTATTAATGCTAATCAGCATATGTTATCTTGTGTTAAAATAATGTGGTGAACATGGGACACATCATACCTGCTAAACTTCAGCATGTTATCATTGTCATTGATAGTAGTTCACATTAGCAGTTACCCCAAAGCAACACTGTGCTTAAGTACAGCCTCAGCTGCTGGTACTGTATGGCTGTAGACTTATCATAAATATAGAATATCGATGTAAAAACTAGAACTTGTTTTTTAATTAAGACACCATGTTTGTCTGTGTATAGCATATTTGTGTTTGCTAGCGTGTGCTACCTGACACAGAGCGTCTCGTCCTTTCTTCGGTTTGAGCCAGACAGGCCCATGCAGCCAAGTAGAGCAGAGTCAGAGAAACCCTTCAAACAACACATTCGCACAATCAACAAACACTAAATGTTTCATTGTCCATACAAGGAACAAGAATGACAAATTGTAAACAAATCAGTTATCCAAGTATTTGATTTACTAGAGCTCACAAATCATTTCTGGATCATTATTGGAAAATTCAACCACGTTAGATTGCATTTTAAAAAGATATTAGATCAGTTCTTTCATAGTAAAACTATGATTACTTACAGATTGTAACCCTTTTGCTGTAATTATTGTTGAGGCTCAGCTAGAATGTTTTTAGTCCTAAATATAAAACATTTGAGACTAAGGAAGAGATTTACAATCAGGTGTATTCAGGGAGATAAATGACAAAATAATATTTTAACTTACCACATGTTGTTGATGATATTCATCTTCTGCAGTGATGGCTACACTCTCTTCTTCTTGAGTGTGCTGTACATTTTGGAGCAGGGAGTATTTATATCTGTTGAGATATTGAGCGTCTGCCAGGGAAACTTGTGCTTGGCAGAAAAAAGTTGATTCTGAAATAAAGGTTTGTGAAATCTCAATTTCACCAGCACAGGTTTATTGTGTAATAAAGGGAATTCAGGTCAGTCTGTAACACTACACAGTAATGTCAACAATACTACAGCACAACATTTCTCGTGAACGTTTTCATCGTTCTGATCATGTGGTAAAAAACATCCTGATCATGTTTTAATTCATAGTTGAGTTATGGTAGATTCAGCTTTTATTTACGTCTGTAGCTCTTCTGTGGAGGTTTTGCAAAGTAAAGCTACTTCAGAAGTCAGTGTTTCAATTGCAAAAGAAGACGGTTGACACTTTGTACCGTTTGTATCATAGTTTTGCATCACAGTTTACCACAGGTAAACAAGGCTGGCTGAGTCTAACATTTCTATCTCTTGTGGATGAGATGGTAATGATATTGCAACACACTGTGCTGTTTAATTTGTTATTACATAAAATAAAGCACATATTGCCTCATTCGATTTTAAAGCAGGGAACAAATAAACACAATGTTCCATCAAATTCCTGGCAGTAAATAGTGACAGCAGTGAGTCAGATGTGCAGGAGGAAAGTCCAGCATTACTAGTTTGGGTGTTTACAAGAGGTTACAGAAGTTTATAATTAGTAAAACATGTATAATTGAATTATATTATATTTCAGAGTTTGCTGCCTTGATCAATTTGGCGTCTTCGATTACATTGTTTTAAATTATAAAAAAGCAGTTGTCAAATAGTTTAATATCAACTGCCATCAGCGACAATTTGTTCCTACAAAGTATGCACAGGTTACAGTGTTTGGAATAACAATCATAAAACTATTTTTTTGCTCATCATCTTATTTTGCATTTTCTTTTTTCATCTTTACAATTTTCCTCTACTAGTTTCCAGTTTTCATATCATACCAGTACAAACAAAGTAAGTAGACATGGTCTCACCCAAACTATTTATATTTCAATATAGTCAATCCAATGCCAACACAAATGCATAAGCATACTGATAGATATGAAATACAAAAAAAGGCTACGGATTAAGCTAAAAATAGAATACAATGAATCTTATACAAACACACAAGGGTGGATTTATATTGCACCATATATATATATATATATATATATATATATACAGTATATATGAATACTGACAGAAAATGTACAGAAACAACATGGAAGGCAAGCCTCCCTTCCCCTTCCATGTTGTCAGCAGCACACAAGTTCCCACATTTAACAAGCCTGACTAGATTTCAGATTCATATCTTGGACTTGAAAGTTTCCTGAAGGTTATCTGTTAAAGCATATCATTGGATATGAAAATCAAACACTGGTTTCAAATGAAGTCATTTCACAGTGGCGGTGTGGATAAAGCTTTACATTATTCAGTGACCTGAGGCTAGTGCACCCTCAACTTGATCAAACACAGAAGCTGATCATAAGGAAGCGGAACTGAGCTGGAATACAGGTAAAGACTAGTTTCCTGAGAACCTTTATTTGACAGTATTCAGAATCTGAGCTTCATTTTTATATTTCAGTTTCAAAGTCGTTGCTGTTGAATAACTTGTCTCTGAGATATGTACATTTGCATGCAGAGGTAGTGTCAAGGCAAGGGCAAATCAGTGATGTGTCCTGCAACATGCTGCCCAGTGTCTCAGACCATGTCCGAGGGCAGGGGCCTCACTTGAGTGCTGTAGTTTCTGCTCACTAGGGGCAACAAAGAGGAGAGGACATGACCCATGTGCCAGGCATGATCAAAGCCACGGACATGGGCCAAGGCCATCGGGGGGCAAAGCCGGACAAATGAGAGCATCCATTAGAGGATGGGTGCATTTCCCCCCGTCTCATACTGTTATACAGTCTCCTCTCGTTAGTGCAATGTAATATCTCTCTGTGGCTCTATTTCCATCTGTGTCTCTCTCATTCATTCTGTGTCTGTTTTTTTTTATTTTTCACGGGATCCGAGGCTTAGAAATGTAGAACTAGAGATCATTGTCATTAGTTTGGGCACAACAAAGATACAAAGAGTGAATGTGTACAGCAAAGAAACAGATGCTTGAGGGCAAAGTTAAAGAGTTAAATAAATATATAACGAAGCGTGGCCCGAAAGCAAGGGTTCCACAGTGACGGAGGCTGTAAGCTCCGAAGCATGAGAGATGTTTGGGGAACGAGGGGGAGAAGATGAGAGGAGGTAGAGGAGGCACATCAGAGGGCGAACGTGGGAGGAAGAGTGAGAAAGGAGCTGCTGTGGACTTTACCTTGAAGCTCCGAGGGAAGAGCTGATAAGCTGATAAGAGCTGATAAGGCGCTCAGAGGGTGAGGGGCAGAGAGGGGAGGAGAGGGGAGGAAGAAGCTGGAGGTTGAGCGCTCCACAGCACGAGAGAGGTGGAGGAGAGGCTGAATCGCAGCGACAGAGAGCTGGAGTGCGCGAGAGGCTCTGTGCTGAATGTGTGCTTCTCAGGAGAATGAATAATAGGAAGACTCCATCTCCACTCTCTTCTTCTCTGGATTTTACCTCCACTAATTCAGCGCTTTCATACTGGATTGTTTTGCTGTTATCAACCTCTGTCTGCAGAACTGCTCTTTGGTCCATCATAGTGGAAATGCCGGTAAGATAACGTATGTGTGGTATTAGATGACAGGCCTTTTCCACGATAAATACCACACAAGGAGATAAAACATTTCTACATTTGTTTGTTTTTAAAAGAAACTTCTGTTTTAGCAATGACTAAAAATGGATGCGTGTCAGGCTGCACTCACATATGCGTTTGCATATGAATAATTACTTTGCTTAGACTAATTTAGTGTTAGCGCTCTTGAGTGATATTCATTTGCAATGTATTACATTTTTTTTTTTAACTGACAAGCATGTACATTTCTGGAGTAAAAGGTTTCTTTATTATTGTCTCAAGTTAATTGACTATGTCTTCCAGGTTTGATACATTTAATTATTATTAACTAGCATATAGCAATGTCTGTCATCAAAATATTTCAATTAAAAAAATGGACTGACTATGAGTAATGCTTTCCCACATTTACATGGCAGAGAAATCCCTGGGAATGTAACAGGAAAATGTACTTCATAATGACACAATGTAAATAATTGGGTACATTTTTTCCCGCCCATTTGCTGTCTTTCGATGTACTCATACATTAATCGGCTCTCACCTGCATACACTTAAATCTGTCCTGTTCAATTTGAATTTCACTTTTCAAAGATATTGTTGCAGTTTTTGAATTTTGATACACTGTAATACACAATAAATACTTGTTGGATATCTACAAGAGAAGAAGACCAAAGGTCAGGACATCATGGGTTAACAGTTTAGTGTTTAAGAGCAACATTAAAATAAATTACACCGGAAGATTATTTAAATTACTGAACAGCTATGTAATACGTTCTGTGTGCAATAGTAATACTATTGGGTAAGGAGCAATGAACGATGTTCTAACAGCGATACAATACGCTATCATGATGCAGAGGTAATGATTCAATATATTGCTATTTGTAAGCAAGGTGATTTTTTAAAATCTAATTTTAGGAAAGTCATTGTATAAAGAACACACCGTCAGTTGCAGACATTTTTTGATGCAATCAGTGGGACCGGCATTTGCATTTTTCACAGTTCTGTAACATCCAACATCAAAGCTTTCGGGGGTTTAAACTCAACACAAAATGAACCACTGCCTGCCATGAATCTTTGGATAACTTTTATTTAAAAATCAATAGTCCTTTGAGAATCGATACAGTATCACAAATCATGATATTGCGATATACGAGTGTATCAATTTTTTCTTCCCCCTTAATTTATATTATCATTGAATTTAGAATTATGATGCATTTACAAAACATGACAAGAGCATTTACTATAATGAATATAGTTTTAATGTTATAAATGATTTCCTTTTATTTATTTTACAAAAGAATGGGCTTAGTCTGGGAAGAGGGGTGTGGCTTTATAAATTGAACTATAAAATATTTTACAGTTTAATAAATGTTTAAGTTTTTAAAAGAATACAGAGAAAAATAGAACTACTGTTGGGAGACAGACACATAGCGAGAATAAATGCTGCCAGAGAAAATGTATTGCCACAATTGTAAATGAGACATTAACACAGGAAAGTTAAAACAACAATAACAAGAAAGTAACACTTATGTGTTTAGAAATGTGTTGTTTGGGCAATTCTCTGACCAACACAAGGAAACAAACACAGACAGAATGACCAAAATGTGAAGAGAAAATTGTCATTCTGCTCATGTGCTGTGGCAGACGGCCTCAGGCGGCTTTAAACCAGCCTGTCCATCATTACTGCAAATGACCCTTCTGTGAATTGGGCGACCTGGCCTGAGAGCCAAGCCAAGCCCCCACAGTCTTCCTGCATATGCCTGACCTGTCACTCGGGGACACTGCCACTGTCAAAGGAAATTCACTGCATGCATGAACAACCTACACATAAACGCAGCTATTGCAGCACAATGGTCCCCAGAGGATGACAACTGTGACATCATTGAAGGGGCTTAGTTAAATATGGTGAATGAATGCTAGCTTCAGTTATTAGTTAGAGCTGATAATCGATTCAGAGAATCTCAACATCAAGATGGATTTTCACAAAAGCACAGATATTATTGCTTCCAACCCAGACATGTATTTTAATAACTTTGGTAATCCTGACTATCCTGCCACTAAGCAGTTGACATTTGTGTATGTTATTGAAATAACATTTTGTTGTTAAAACAGGCAATGTTTTATAGCAAACGTTACTCACATAGAAGTAGTGGATTTGTTGGCGCCTATATTTTCATGGGCAGATTAATCCACATTTTGTGCTCTTTGAGCATTGACAGCACCAAGATGTGATCGAGTTAAACTACAGTTCCGTGTTCATAATGAACAAGAAGAACAAAAATCACACTCACTGTTGGATTTTTGTTCCCCTGTTGGCTTCTGATGGTATATAACAGTCAATCCATAATGCTCAGTTTGGTTCACTCCAACCCAAGGGTGGCCTTGAAATGTATTGGGAGAAAACGTCAGTCAGATTTACGTGAAGTAATGAACACCTGCTATTCCCAATCACAATTATTTGTAAAAACCTACAAAACATCACGACGACAGTGGCTCCTGGGAATATAGGATGACTGCATACTCATAATTGCTCATCAACGGCACCTTAAGTGAGGTGCTTGTTAGCTTACGGTAATACTATGATGAACACACATCCATGATAGGCCTACATACGGTATCTTTATAGATAAAGTGTAACTTACATTTTCCGAAGATATCGTTATCTTTGACATCCATGGTGAATTAATGTCCATAAATCCACTTCAAAATTTATAAGGGAAAAGACGCTCCTTCATTTCTCCAGAACTTGCCTGAGAATCATCACGTTTTGCACTTGTCTCAGTTTTGTAAGAGGGGGTGGGGGGCGCATAATGTCAGATTTTGAAAACTGATCCACTGTTTATGATCCAGAGCTTCATCATCCTGATTAAAATAAATACTTATAAATCCTGTGTTTGAAGCATAGAGTCTATGGTTTGAAGAGGTTTTGGCAAACACATTAGGCCTACTCGTCTTATTACATTACATTCATTTAGCTGACCTTGTTATCCAAAACAACCTACAATAAATGCATGGAACTATAATACAAGTACATCAACTTCAGCAAATATGTTGAACTATTTCAAGTGGGCAACAACAATTAGAGAAAATAAGAGCTGGAGAAAGAGTTTTTATCTATATTCATTTAATATATTCCAAGAAGACACACACACACAATGATGGCCCATTTTAGGCCATGTTGTGCTGTGTTTGTATTTTATTTTCCGCTTACACAAACACAGGTAGGCCTAGATTTCTCAATCTGTACTGATTATGAAGATGCTGGGGTTGTATCTCTCTAACAGATCCGTGTGTGTGTGTGTGTGTGTGTGTGTGTTGTCTTTCCTCTCAGCTGCTTGTCTCATCACGCCTGAGGTCTTGCCACAAGGAAGACTTCCGCCTGTCATCTTCACTCAAGGTAAAGGCAAAAAGCCCATTAATGGCTTTTCACTTAAATTAAAAGTAAAGGAATTGCTCTGTTATGACATGAAAACAATTGCCTAAAGGTTTTAAAAATACTGTTCATTTACAGCAAATCGTTTCATAGTTACTTTTTACCATCCCCATTTACACTGCACGAAATAATTGATTTAATGATCTACGACGTATTTGATTGACTCATGTTATACAGTAAAAAACTGAAGCAGAGTTAAAGGATTCACTGATTGGTGCCAGAATATCTCGTCTTTCCCTCCCAAGCCTCTAAGTATTTTAAAGGGTAGGACTATCACTTCAGTTTTTAAAATATTCACAAGATTCATATAATGTTAACATTCAAAACACTATTTTGTAAATCTTGGCCTCTTGGAAATGATATCCTTGAAGGTATGACATTTGCTGTATTAGTGTCAAAGGTGTGAAGTGAATATCAAAAGCATAAAGGCAGATATTCTCCCAGTCTGACTTTCACCAAACAGAACAACAGAGGAGGATTCTGCTAAACCCAGGATTACAGTTAGTTACAGCGTATACCTCAATATTAAATAATGCTTAAATACAGTGTATTTTCATGTTCTCTACATGTGACTGGTGTTGACAGCATTATTTATGCAGCATATGCGTCCCAGATCCTAAATGAGTCTATTAGGATTAGAAGAGGAGACAGGCCTCCCTGAGATCTGATTGACCCCTACAAGGTAACATCACCTTCATCACCAGGCCCAGCTTGTAACAAAGGGATATATTTGACTACATATTGTTGTTTTCTTTGAAAGGTCAAAAAAATAATTAATATTGCAATGGGTGTTATTATTTTTACACGTACAGCTGTGGAGTCTATGGACCCCAAACAGTGAGGAAGTATAACCATTCTCAACATAACACAAGGGTTAATTTTTAGGGAGACTCGGCTGTGCCTTTAGTTAAGCATGCTTGAGCAGCTTATAAAAGACACTGTACACGGATGTCACTGTCTATTGCGTAACAAGGCAGAGAGCCTTGGAGAAAGACACATAACTACATGCTGTCCTCTCTGAATGCTTGTATGATTTCTAAGTAAATACCAAGCATATAGTATATAACAATATAGGCACAAATACAGCTGATTGAATCACATAAAGGAATGCTGCTGTTGATCAACCATTTCCACTTCATGTATCCATTCGACTTTCTATGCTGTTAGCACTGCAAACGGATATCATAGAAAAACAAGAAAGGATTGACAAGTTGTATTATCTCTTACCCGTTTCCATACAGATATGTTTTTATTAGAGATTACAGTATATTTATTTGGCTCACTGTATTTACAATTCCTTTTTACAATCAGTGTCTGTGAATCTAATTTGTGGAAGGTCAAATTGAGTCTTTATTAAATCCTGAACTATATGCTGGTCTCACACTACACACCTTCAAGTGTTTTTTTTTCTGCTTCTCAAGAACCTCTCATTATTCTCAGGCTACTGCTAATAACTTGAAATGGATTTCAAGTCTCATAACTGTGATGTTTTGTTGGCTGTTCCTGCACCCAAGGCCAGAGTGAAAACATGGGATTTGATTTTGTTCTGGTCTGAACATGTCTTTTCCTGTTACCTTATGTTTTCTTGGATGTGTGTACCTTCCTGTTTTCCAGCCCAGAGAACAGCATCAATGATTGAAGGACCCGTGTATTTGGTTGTCAGCTGAGGGAGACATTTGGTCCTAAACTTAGAGTCTCTGCATAGGTACCGACAGATTGAGGTGCTTCCAACAGTGTTAGGGCACAAGAAAAGCATGTAACCACAAAATCACTGCCCATACTTTTTTTTTTTTTTTTTAAATCAAAGCTACATGGTTGATGGGAGAGTGTTGATTTGTTTTTAAGTGAGAGAGAGAGTTGTGCCATAAAACTTGACATGCAGATCAATGACATACTGTACTTTATATTGCTTCTTACAATATAGGTTCTTTATTTCGACGGACCATTTAACTGCTTTCATATATTTTTCATTTCTCATCAGTATAGTGACCCAGTCCAGGACATGGTCTCCTGAGCGGCCCTACCGCCTACAAATCACAAGGGGTAAATCCAGTCTATCCTGGGCCATGACTGCTCTGCTTTCCAACGTCAGTGTTCCTGGGAGTACAGCAGTTCTGCTGCCGACTACAGACTGTCCGTTTAATGTCACTGCAGCTGCTCAGGAAGGACTCGGTTCAGGCCAGTCACTGGCGCCGCTCTGCACCCTCTGTTGCTGTGGATTTATCAATCGCACTTTGGCAGTGGTGTTCATGGTCAGCCTGGCATTTGCTGTCGTGGTTGGAAATGTGGTCACCCTTACTGTCTTTGTGCAAACAAGGCAGTCCCGAACACCACAGGGATACCTGAAAGGTAAATGCTGTTAATCATATTAGCATTCAATGCAAATCTGTCATTAAACTAATAAACTTAGATTAGTGTTGAAGTGCTTTCCACAGGGAAGGTTCCTTCCAGCAGAAATTCAATATTCATACTGAAAATAAATAAATGGCTAAATGGAATATCATGTTTTCTATTCAAATCAATATTGCTAATGAAGAATAATTGATCAACCTGCCAACACCAAAGGCCTTCTGAGGTCTAATTACAAAGATCTAATAGAACTTGGTGATTTATTGCATCACTTTATCTAATTGAGATGTTGCCCATCTTGCACCGACACAATTATAATTTAAATTCTCACACATTCTCACACTCATAGTGCAATTTTATCTAAAAGAGCTGGAAGTGTATTGACCAGAAAAAAAATGCTTGAATGTGTTCCCTTAGCCCTCCTTTTCTTGTTGTCTCTCTCTCTCTGACAGTGTCCCTGGCCATAGCGGACATGATGGTCGGTGTCCTCGTGGTCCCATTCTCCGTCTACACTGAAATCTCCCTGATGGTGACCAGCGCACCTCCCATTTGGTACCAGGGCAGTTCTATTTCACCGGCCACCTCCTCTTCTCTCGGGGGACTGCTGAGCCCTTGGCAGCCCTGCATGCTGATTGGTCCTGTGTTTGCCGGATGCACCTTTGTCTCCATCAGCACCATCTTCCTCATGACACTGGAGCGAAGCGTGGCCATCCTATGGCCCCTCCACAAGGACGCCCTGGTGACCCGGAGAAGAACTCTGCTCCTCATCCTGCTCTCCTGGGCTGCTAGCTTCCTGCTGGCTCTTGCGCCCCTCATCTTCAGCAGAAACTTCACTTTGGAGTACAATGAGTGCAGTCGTATGTGTAACTACACGCCGCTAATGCTCGGCAGCCAGCTGCCACCTGATGCCAACATTTTGCTGTTATTCCCAGCTTTTGACTTTACATTGCTCGGTGGCACATTAGCAGTGAACATTGTGTCTTTCACTAGCATCCGACGGTACACCCGAAAACGCAAACTGCTGTCAGAGGGGAGTCTGAGTGATGGAGGAGGAGGGGGAGGGGCAGGGGGAGGAGGAGGATGCTCTCACAGGCCCTCCTTTTCAGACATCAAAGCTGCCAAGACAATTGGCATACTGACATTCGCCTTCACAGCATCCTTCTCTCCCATCGCAGTGTTTGTGCTCGGGAACGTGGTGGGATACACCTGGTGTAACTTTTCCTTTCTTGCCTTCTGGATCCTGACAGGAAACAGTTGCTGTAATGTCATTATCTACAGTGTCAGGGACCACCGCTTCAGGAAGGGTGTGACCCTGCTCTTTCAGCGAGAACACTCCCCTCCACATGGCGAGAAGTCCTGAGGGATACGTGAATCTAAAAGTAACAAGCACATGTTTTGTGGTTGCTGTCCATTAAGTTTGATATTTAAAGGAATAGTTTGACATGTTGGGAAATATGCTTAGAAGAAACATCTGTACGATAAATATGTAGCTGGAGCTAGGCGCCTGGCTCTGACCAAAGGTAACAAAATCTGGCTACCAGCACACCTAAAGCTCTGTTATATATGTTATCTCCTCTATTTGTTAAAAATAAAAATAAAAGTGTTAAAACAACAAGTTGTGGTTTTACAAGAGGTGATGTTGTAAACTATTTATTGGCTGTAAAACCAAACATTTTTTACACTTTCACAACTGTCAAACTATTCCTTAAATTCAAATGTAAACTCCATGTGAGATTAACAAAGGTGATTCAAACAAACAAGCAATGCAACTGTTTGCTACTTAGAATTGTAAATGGAGCCAAATTTAAAATCTTTGAGCTCCTTCCAAATTTGTCTTTAGACAACCTGTCACCTTACTCTATCGTCAAACCTCTTTTCTGAAGCTTTACTTCAGAGGGCTTTTATGAGCTTTTCAATAACTTCAGGAACCAAACCTACTGTACTGTATCTCCTGGTGCAGCACTGACAATCCACAATAACCACACAGGTAATGTTTTGTTTTTATGGCAGTGGTGGGTTTGTCATCTATTAAATTACAAGGGATGTTGTTAATGTGTTTAGTCTTGCCTCCTCTTTGGAATGATGTGGGTTACAATTGTTTTGGTTTAGGGAACAGTTCATAATGTAGACTTGATTCTGTTGTGTTAGAGACATTTATTTTTGCGCATCTAACTTCAATCTATTGTCATAATAATCTGCCTCAAGTATCAGAAATGCACTTTATCAGTTACTATGTGAGCTATTTGCAGAAAGCCACATGTCAGGCAATGGTAATTTTGTACAAGTTTTATTGTTAGCGTTTTATAATATTCGGTATTTTTGTCAAACCAAATGTGAATGAAAAAAAGTTCTGCGTATTCATTAAATCAGTATAGACTAATTGAATGGGACGCCAACAGAGATTCAGTATGAAGAGCATTATGATTAAAGCAGACCCTCATACTGTGCCGGCCTATCTTTTCAGGGTGTAATTTACTTGTAACATATCAAATTATCTCACCAGTTTGTCAGCTATAAGTCTTGAGTATTGTTGACACATAAATAAATCAGGTTGTAGGGCATTTTGCAGCATAAATGCTATATTTCCATTTGTAAAATTGTTGCATTGCTGCATTTAATTCAGCCATAACTGAAGACCTTTGATATGTTAACAATTCGGTAACAGAATCAACAAAAACAGGGGAAACTAAAAAACATAAGAAAGATGTTTTTCAGGCTATAAATTGCTCTAAATTGTTTTAAGATTTATTCTGTGACTCAACATTTATCCAATAATTCAACTAGAAGGGTGCACTCAGTAGTGTGCAGATCTCCGCCAGTGTGTCAACAACAACAACAATGGCATCGACTACTGCTGTATTGTGTGATTGGATGAATACAACTAACAATTGGTTAACTCCCCGCCTAGACACCAACGGGCTGTAAGACACACCTAATTCAAATTCTAAAGCAAGCAGCGATGAATGCAGGCAATCGGCTCAAAGTCGTCGTACGTCCTTATCTCTAATATGTTAAGTATGAACGTGAAATTATTTTTCTAGTTTAAAAATCTGCAACATTCATGGAAAAGTTGGAAATCTACAGTGTCCTAATCATTGTTGGCTCTGTGTAAGAAAACATGATTATTATTGTGCTGGTATTGAATAACTGTTCAGGCTTGTATCAGTAGTGCGTAAGTATCAGTGGTGATTGCATCAGATTTGGTAATAATAAATGTGTTTGGGAACATTTCATTTGTGAGTTTAATGGGGTTCAGTGGGACAGTAATGCACTCAGCTCACTGCTAACCTTAGCAGTTACACAACCTTCTGTAAAACAACCTCAGCACTTCTTCATTTACTCTGGAGTATTATTGGCTTGATCCCATGTTATGCAATTTGGAGAAGGAGCTACAGTTACACCACAGGATACCTAAAGACCCCCAGCTAACTGCTAATGTCGGCAGCGATGTGATAACAGCGCACTCAGCCTCTAGTCCCAACATGAAATAAATGATCTGACACTTGACTGTTCATGTGACCCAGATCAAGAGTGAGAAAGACAAGATTGTCAGAAGGAGCGCTGGGGAGAAGGACAAAGACAATGAAAGAGAGAATAAATCATGGATCCTGACATGGATTATGTAACCAATAGGCATATGAGTCACTTATAAAACATCATATCATATCATTTAGTCAGCCTGATTTGTATTTACAGTGCAGACTCATTCATCAATCATTACATGATATCCTTACATTAACAGTCCCATCAGTCATATTCTTTGAGCCTGGTGTTACATCTTTGGAAGGCTACAGGCTGACATCATCGTTCACTGTCCAAAAGGCGTTCAAACACAGCTGCTGTAGCAGGACACTTACTTGCATAAGGTGGAAAATTATCCGCAGCGAGGTGGTAACTTTTCAAAATATACCTTGTTGTAAACTGACTCCATGCACGCTAGGGATTTGTGTTAAAGCATAAAAGTCCCTTTTTAGTTGTAGTTTGTATTGTTTCTTCTGAAGTTGCTTCACTGGCTCCTATCTCCCACTTCTCAATATATATGGATGGCATATTAATATAGTATAATATACATATAATACTTTATATGTGAAGTTTTACAGTTTTCCATCTGGTTTTCCCTCATGTATCCTCCTGTCACACATGCCACCAGGTCTAGTTTCCGATTACCATTTAAGCACACTTCATTGTTCTTTTATCACTTCCTGAGCTCTGAATGGTCGGGTTAATAGTTACATACTTCCCCTGTATGGCAAGGTCAGTCTAAGATCCTATGAAGGGGGCTTGTTAGATTTAGATCCCTCCAGGCCCAAATTAAAGATCGCATATCATGCTGATTTTCTGGATCATACTTTTATTTTGCGTTTTGACTAGAACATGTTTAACATGATTCAGTATTCAGTATATATATATATATATATATATATATATATATATTCAGTATAACCTGTATTCATCCTCTGTCTGAAACGATTTAAGCACCCCTCCTGAAAAAGCCCAGTCTGCTCTGACTGGCTTACGAGAAAAACATGCCGCACCTTAGCAAAGGTTGTTCCCAAGCTGTGAGTGGAAATACTCAGATAGGTAGCAGTATATTATCATGAGCCTGCATGTGACATAGGAAGGAGAGACAAATCTGAATGTGTTGTTGATTCACATTTCACAGTTTATTGGCTGGTATGTACTCCAGAAACCCAGATGAATGTGCACAAGCGATGAAAAAGCGGGTTTTTATATGTCCCCTTAATGATCTGACCTTTTAATGGTTTAAGCTTCAAATGTAAGGATAACTTGTCCAGGGATTACATGACAGGGCTATTTTGTAATTTCATGTTGCAGGGCATAAAACATGGCGCACCAACCCAGTTAATCACTCACAAAGTCACTTCAAAGGCACTAGAAAGCTGCTTTTCATAATGACTGTACTTGTGTAAAATGACAGTTAATATAATGTGTCATGTGTAACAGCTTGTGACTAAAAACATTTATGGTAATCCGAGCAAAAGGTGTTTTGTAGTGAAGGAAGGATTCAAAAAAGAAAATACAAATTCAGTCCCTTATAAATGAGCTACAGACAGCAAAGACTGATTTGCAAGTAAACAAAAAAACAGGATGATGGTTATTTGTTAGTCAGAATCATTTAAATGTGGTCAAATGTCTGGGGATAGTGTGCTTGAGCTCAATCTCTTAAAGAGACCAGCTGAGGAGCATAACAATTAACTGAAATGAGTTAAAGGCGGAAGTGAATTTCCGGGCTCCAAACAATGAAGTCCATAAATAAATGTCCCTCTGTATTGTAATTTTTAGGGTTACAGGAGGGCAGCTTTGCTTTCCATATTATCTGTATCTCTATAGTTACACCACAACACGATGACACCGACACACATGCACACTAGTGCCGCCAGAAAGAGACATTGTACACGATAGGTCAGAGCACTTTGGAGCCTCAGCAAGGTTGTGTATTGTCTGTCCTATTTATTTTTTATTCTCTCTGGTTTCATTGTCCTAATGAATTTTTTATTATCTCTCGAAGCTCTTAAGGCAAGAGATGTGTGTCACAACCGATAAAGCACAGAGACCACCTGTGGCTGGTGTCTGTTTTTGGCTCAACAGAGGAAAGGGCAAAGGCAGAGATGGCTAGGAGGGGTGATAGGGAGGGCTGGCTTTGAGAGTGATGCTGTTTTTTCCTCCACAGGGGAAACAACACGCTGCGTCCACTCCAGGTTCACAGGAGTCTGTAAGATTACAATAAAGTATAAAATGAGATTAAAAAACAGGAAATGCCTTCATCTTTTTATCTTTCCCATACTATAACCGCACTACTTCTGCTAATGTTGTTCTTCTTCTGACAATTAAAGCAAAGTTTGAGGTATGACAAGAGGGATATGTATTTTAGTGTACATTTTAATTTACAACTATATGCTAATAAACTTTGTTTAAAGACAGTGGACTCGTGACATATCGGTTTAACTTAAAGTGTTCTCTTTTGGGATGATAAAATATGAATATGGAAAGGAAGAAGTATGTTGTATAGAATTTATCAAAGAAGCAGAGAGCTTTATGTGCCCAGTTTAGATCTGGTATGTTACCACTGAATGTTGGAAATGGACAGTATGTCAGTGTGGAAGAAGAAAATCTTAATGATAAAAAGGTTTGTAAGGCTGCTTTTACGAAGTTCATTATAAAATAAAATCAATAAATGATAAAAAACAATAAGGAGTTATATCACAGTTACAGTGCATTAGGTTTCCTAAATTCAATAAAGGACATGCAGTGAAAGTGCAGTAAAGAAAACTATCAATCAAAGGCAATAGCTGACCTTTCAAAGAGAAGGAAATAAAAGCAAACCACCTCTGTTGTTTATTATCTTTTAATTCAGTGCAGGAACCCTGAATAACCATGTGATCAAACTGTATAAAACCACCATTATGTAATTAAGGAAACACACATCTTAACCACAATATCACTGTCCCTGACCGATGTTGTTCCACTGAGAAGAGATGCGAGTTGTAAACTTTGTCTAGTTACCCTGTGCTTTGCTACAGTGAGGCTATAGTTCAGCTGTTGTCTTATTGAGGGACAATCAGTCCCTGACTCAATGGACTGATTGCCTGCTGCTCTTAACTGTAATTGGCTTTTGGCTGGCATTCCCATTATGTCTCACTCATAGTATATACTATGTCAATCAGTTTACTGCTGAAGTGGTGTGCAGAGAAAATTGGAAAAGCTGAATTAAAGTGTGTGATTGATTGCACATGCAGACTTTCTCTCACTGTCCTCATAGAACGTTTCTATCTTCCAGAAAAGAGGAGACGCTCCTTTGAGAGTTCAGAAACAACAGCTCCATCGCCGGCCGTCCTTCCTGCTCGGTCCCACACCTCGCAGATATGTCAGCTAGATTATTCACAGTGTGGCCCAAGTGATGCCACCTGCCCAGCAGACCAAGCCTCAGATAAGTGGACTGCTGGTCTGGTGTCAGGTCTACGTGGAGTCTGTGCTGATGTGGCCCTCTATGAGCATCCACCTGCACAGTTCATCCAGAGGCTCCTCAGTTAACTCACTATTGCACTTAACTTGAGTGGTCCTGTCACTGCAGCTCGTCCTCAGACAGAGAAGTTGCTCTGTAATATTTATCACAGGGGTTTTACTGTGTTTGAGGAAGGTGGTATAATAACACAACAGCTCCTGAAATCATCAGCTTCCCGGCAAGAGGCACAAAACAAACTTAGATCAGTTTCATCAGTCTGTTACATCATCCAAACTGATAATGCATTCATTACTATTAAACACCACAAACAAATAGTATGCATGCTTAATGTATTAAGCCCCATTCTTCTTACTAATTAACAGCTTTCTTTGTGTATCTTCTATCAGATTCAATGTAAAGTCTCAATAAAGTAATAGGTAATAACAATCAAACAATAACAACAAAGTAATGTATTTTGTTGACGGAGTATATTTGCTTCTTCTGTATATATGTGTGTATTTAATGTATGTATAGGAGTTAACACATTAAAGGGCTGTACTGCAACCACTTCCAGGATTGAGTGATGGTTATCTCTGATGCCTTTCAGCCGACTTGTTTACCGCTTTCTTGGGCTAATAAGGGCTGAAGTCCCATATGGCTTTACTGCATGGCTGAGAGTGAGTGGGTGTTTGCTACTCTTTGCAAGTTGATTTCCTTCCTTCTTTCCTTCTTTCCTTCCTTCTATATGTCCTTCTTTCGATTCCTTCCGTTTATCCTTTCTTCTTTACTTCATCCTTCCTTCCGTCTTTCATTTCTTTCTTTACATCCTTGTTTCCTTTTGGCCGTCCTTCCTTATTTACTTTTTTCCATCTTCACTTCCTTCTTTACTCCCTTTTATTCTTTCTTTCCTCCCTTCCTGTATCAATCCCCTGCCTCCTGTGTTTTAGATGTAAACACACTCCCATCAGTGGTAATCGGTTTGGGCAGCGTAGTGTGTCGTTTATGTCCCTGTCTGCCTCCATCACACCTGTGACTTCCTGGAGCCAGAGGCTTCTAATGCTTTTTATAACCAGCCATCTGCAGGACACTAGACTGTAATCTTCAGTCACTATGCACTACAGACATGTTTTCGAAATCCATTTAGGCTTTCTCATTTTGTCTATATTTATTGATATACAAAAATATCAGATGTAATGACACAAAATTGGACTTATTATGCTTTTATGTTCTTTGAAATATATACAGAGAACAATTTACTGTTCTGTACATTGTGCATCCGCAAGACTTTTAAAATGAAGCTGAAGTCAAGATCAGAAAAAATAATGTCTCCGGTACTTGTGACAATGGCTGCATTGGGGAAACATATCATGTTGGTGCCTCTCAGCTCTTATTTGCATGGCGTGCAGTGATGTAAGAAAGACAAAGAGGGTGTGGTAATACTGGAGTCGACTTTGGAGTTACAGTATGTGTACTGATGTGGTTTGGTTAGGAGAGGTTCTGCAAACCACACGGCAGCATGTGGTCAAATGGTCTCCTCTAATAGTGTCAGTGCCTTGAGTTTGGACTGGCTCACAGTTTAGAGTCCAACAGAATGGAGATAAGAGGCAGCAGAATGCAACATCTTTTTGTGTTCTAGCATATTAATTTGAGCATGATATAAATCATAAAATACTGCCAGAGGCTATTGCTGAAGCAGATACAACTCTGAAGCCTTGTCCTGATGCAGCAAGTATACATTAAGATGTAATATTCATATTATTATTAAAAGTGTTGACTCAGGGGCCATAGATGGATGTAAAAACCAGCAATGCTAAAGGTTACATGTGTATCAGGTTAATTTTTTATAGACTGATATATGAATCATTGACACTAAATTATTTGGCCACTGTCCTTGAGGATGCTTCAAAATGATTGTGAACATTGTAGATAATACTTACCAATAATATACATACCAATAAGCACAGTGACCGTTACCCTTTGAGGGTATTAATGCAAAATAATACACATTCAACCGACTTTCCCCCCACATAATTCACATTTTAAAAAATGTATATACAGTTCTTTTACCAATTGTATCTTACTATGTTCATTCCCAGCTAAAAATAAATAAATAAATTCATTACAATCAACCAAATAACATTAAATCACGATCAGGATTCAGGAAAAACACTTCTGCCTGTTTGGTTGACCTGACAGACTTGCAGCTGTCATGCCTCCTCCTCCTCCTCATGGCAAACACACACTTCAGAAAGCACCAGCTGCACTCTGAGTAACATAATTACGGCGTGACATTTCAACGATAGTGTACCTGGTCTATATGCTACATGCCATTTGAGAGTTAATTTTGATGGTATTAAGTGGTACAAGCTATGATGAGGAGTCTGATAATGTTCACGTTTATTCTTTAATCGATGTGATAACAGTGCAGAAGTGCTACCAGCTGTTTTCCTCGATGTACAGAGTCACAACGTTCAGCACACAGAAACTCAAGATCTTTAAAGCAGCTGTGTTTAACATTCAGCATTACAGTAAATCAAACAGCAAACAACCATTTGCTACGTAAAGATAAAGTGGAGTAATATGTCTACCTGAGCAGAGAATGGAGTCGCTCTCCCTTTGCGGTTTATTTTCTTATAAGAGCTTCTCCTTGCTTTGTTGACATATCCGGGCCGGCCTCGCATGCTTCTAGTGCATGTTTGTGCATGTGAGCGCAAAGTCTGAAAAGGCGCTACAAAAATACACATTTTCATTTCAATACATTTGTAACAAAAATGTGAAAACTTGAGTGTCTGGACAACATTAGCTGGTTTCAATTTCCACCAATGTGACAATTTACTGTTTTTCATATAATTTAAAACTGAAATGTCTTTGAGTTTTGCACTGTTTGTCAGATAAAATGTACAGTTTGAATTGAGCAGCTTGCGATGTTATGAAATTGTAAAAACTAAAGAATTTTTCGGAAAAACTAATTATGCGTTATCGATAATGAGAACAGTCATCAGTTGCAGCCCTAGCAGAGGGATTTAGCTTTATTACTCAATGTGAAGAAAATCATCTTACTTGCATTAGCATTGTTTTGGTGACATGTTTTGCATACAGATCTTACAGCGGCAGAATGTGTGTTTTATCTTCATTCCCTGCTGTTTTTTTCTTTGTCTCTCTCCCTTTGCAGTCAAACAACTTATTCCCTTCTCTTCACTGGCGGAGTGAGGACTACCAAGACATCCGCTCGCCACAGAAAACAGCTAATGAGTGTGCTGGTTATTCCCTCACACTACTGTGAAAAACAGTGCTTGAACTCTGACCTTGTGAATACATGCATAATTGTAGAAACAAGAGATAAATATTTGGGTATACTTCTTCAAGATGATCTACAACCCACGCTCACTTTCCTGTTCCTGGTAGCTCTCAGATTGTATCAAAGCAGGGCACAAATTGCATCTCTAAGACAGATAAGCGCTCGCTCCTAGCTATAACCGATGTCATATTAGGGAAACTGTGCATCCAAGTGGCCATCAGTTTTTAAGTGTGTGCTTAAAAACTGTGCTTGTCTGGAAGCCAGGCCTCCCCTCTCCTCCCTACTGTGACACCACATATGGCATAAAGGCCAGTCTGGACTTGGCCTCAGGGAGAGGAAGGAAGAGGATGGAGGTGCCCCGAAGCTCACAGCTGATCCTCAGTGTTGCTGCTTTCTCTGGCTAAGCCACGCTGTTTATTCTGGGATCAGCAGGCGTTGTCATGATAGGCTATAACGGCATCTCAATGTGCCGATGAACGAGGAAAAACCCAAGAATAACAATAAAAGAAGCAGCCGTCACTACCATCGGGAGGCAATGACGCCGCAATACCCACAGCTAATAACGGTGGGGAGTGAGAGCTTAGCTAAATGAAGACGACTCGAGGGGCTTTCTCTATAGCTTCCAGGAACACATAGCAAAGTCATCTTAGTTCTTTTAAGGCCATAAATCTCTACTGTGTTCACTGCTGCTACAACTGATTAGGAAGGATCGGTTACATTCCAGCAGAAGACATTTCTCTGTAATTGTTGAAAAAAACTACTGCAGTCTTTGCACAACGTAACCTTGTTTTTATTATAGTTGTACCTTAAAGCACATTTTCCAGTCTGTGTGATTCATTCGCCTCAACACGTGCTGTCCTCCACAGACACACTGGAACAAAACTGATGGTGCTAAAATCTAAAGGACGGCACAGTGTACAAGTACATTATTTCAAACTGGCAGAATGTGGATCTCTCCAAAAGGTAACACGTTTCTTTCACCAGATTCAAGATCTTTTGATGCAGGAAGAAAAGGACGGTTCTGACAGCTCGACCAAATGCAAAATGTAGTGATAATCTCACAGGACAATCTACACATGAGAGCTCAAGGATTGCGAACAGGAAATTCATATACAATTCTTCCTCTGTGAAGCATTAAATAATTCACTGAAAAGCACCATAATAGTAGTTTGATTCCAGCTGTGAATCTCCCACACTGGAACAAATATCACTTAAATACAGTTTTCTGAGGGAAATCTAGTGCCTCTCAGTTGCCAGTGATGAGACTCTTATTTTTGTGCAATATCATCTTGAATATGTCTTTATGAAGTTTTTGCACTCAGCAAATTGTCCATTCTTAGATGGGACCTCTGTATTAAACTGTTCCGAAAACTGAGAATAACTAAGCACTTGGTATTTTATCCAAATGACATCATGTCAGATTATTTTCCTTATACACAAGACAATAGTTTGCATACGTTTGTGAGGTTAGTTCGTTTACACTTTGGTGTCAGTATGCATTCGACAAACACTTGTTGCTGTTACACTGTAACAAAGGATGAACGTCTGAAATTGTTACAAACACACATCAGCTTCTTAATACAACATCAAAGCTCGGACCATAACTCATCCTGAAATCAAGGCAGACGGCTGGACATTCGCAATTATTCAGGATTCATCAGAGTTCAGGAAAAGTTGAGGATGATCTGGCCTGATTGGAGGAGATGGCAGCTACAGGTGCTGCGTGTCTACATTAACATTCACCATCTCTTTCAGCAGGCTCTGCTTATGAGTCGACGTGTCTGCTCCCCTGTGATCTGCTCCAACGGCCTCCGATACACTGCTGAAACCTTGTTCTCTGTAAAAAAACAAAAAAAATCAAGTTTGTAGAGGGGGAGAATTTATTTGTGTTGAAAATTAAAAGACATTTTGAATAGCATACATAATAGCACACTCGTTCCTGTCAAATACTATGAGTAGGCTGATGCATAAACTCAAGAGAGTCGACTTTTTAAACAACATTGGAGGATAAATATAGTTTATTATGGACTTCTATGCAAAGCTTGAGCTATCATTTCCATCAGTTATGATAACTCAAAAGGATTGCTGAGATCTAGGAACATGGCAACAACGCTAAAAAGAAGACAGATTAAGCACATTCTCAAGTTTGGATGACCTGGTGATTGTCTGACTGCTTCTGTGTGTGTGGCCCTGCCGACTGTTAAACGCTACATTCACAGATTTCAGCAGCTCACTTGGTGAGTGAAATGTTCCAATAATAAGAACATTGTCAAAAAAAAACTCCAAAAAATGTCACACTAAAAGATTGACCCTGACTTTATGTAAGGCAAACCCTTTTAGTCCAATTCACAGCGATACTCACTTAAGAAGCTGTTCCAATTCTCGCTTTATCTTCGTCACTACGGGCGGACCCTGGTAGGTCAACGCTGTGTAAAGCTGAACCAGTGAAGCACCGGCACGGATCTTATCCATAGCATCCTGCCCACTGGCCACACCACCAACTCCAACGATGAGCACTTTACCTAAAAAAAAAAAAAAAAGTAACATCATAAGTATATTTCATATGTACTTTCTTCAAACTCAGATGATCGGAAATGTCGGTGTGTAAATGAGTACCTTTAGTGAGGTTGTACATCTCTCGCACAGTGCTAGTAGAGAGGTCTTTGAGAGGCTGGCCACTCAAACCGCCGACCTCAGACTTATTAGAATCCTGAAGTGTTTCCGGTCGGGACAATGTGGTGTTAGACACCATTAAACCATCCACTCCCAGCTGCAAACACAAAGGAGAACAAACACCAGGGAGAGGACAGGAAGTGAGTCACATACAGGTGCATCTCAATGAATTACAATATCCTACATGGACATACTGTTCAGTAGGCCAACATTTCTGTATCAAAAATTTTTTAAATTGGTCTCACGTAATATTCAAATTTTCTGAGATACTGAATTTGGGGTTTTCATTAGCTGTACGCCATAATCATCAAAATTAAAAGAAATAAACGCTTGAAATATATCACCCTGTGTGTATTGAATCTATATAATATACGAGTTTCACTTTTTGAATTGAATTACTGAAATAAATTAACTTTTCGATGATATTCTAATTCATTGAGATGCACCTGTATATGTGCCTGTATCTTCAGGGGCAGATCTGATGTATATAGGCGACTATGCATGAAGACCTCTGATGTGAAATGTACTGTGACAACAAACGAGAGACAGAGTGCTGTTTAATTTTAGCTTTTCCCTTCTTAATGTCTCTTCCATTAAGGTTTGCCTACTCTTCGCTCCAAAGAGCACAAAAACACCACTCCGTATTTAAAAAAAGTGATGCTTTTTGCACTACTGCATCTCTTGTCCGTAAGTGTCCTTCAAAGAAACAAAGCAAGCATACGGACTGAACCCATCAGATGAGACGTGATGAATGTAGCCTCCCACAGCTGCTTTAGCTTCCACACGCAGCAGTAGAGTTAAGATGGATCGCTTCTTACCAAACGTAAGTCGGATAATACGAAGATGGAATAACAAAATGGCTCTTGCATGACATGTTGCATAACATGACGAAACTGTACATGTGCATTCAAGTATTATTAGTAGTAATATACAGACATAATCAACTGAAACTGTCATCATACCCTGAAAAAAAAGACATTTTAATCTCCCGTTTACCTGTAAAATAAAATCCGGCCACCATGTTGAAAACAGTCAAGCCAAAGCCAAAAAACGCACTTTGTTTGGACACATGCTGAAGAAATAAAGTTTATTATATTCTTTATTACTAGTAGAGAGATTTAGAGTTACCTAAAGGACCTGAACTTCTTCTGGGTTTTTTTTCCACTGAAAAATGTTTTTCAAGGGATAAAAGAACACACATCCACTAAAATAACACCACATATTTAAGATGTACACTATAAAAGCAGAAAGTTTAAACCTGAAATGTATTTTTTTCTGGTATTTTTCTCAATAGCCAGATTGACATTCTGAAAAATGAGAATTAAAATGTATTCCTCCAAAGAACAAACTAGTCCACAGACACAAGGGACACAATCCTATTTGAATTAAAGCTGCACATGCCCATACATGTAAAGCTCAGCAGAGATTACAAATGAAAATGTTATTATATTACATTAATATCATAAAATAAATCTCAAAGAATACAAATAATGTGATTACAATGAAATTAAAAGTACAAACTAGAAAATCAAATCAAACACAGTTAGGAAATAAAACGGCTGAACTTCAAACCTCAGTGACGACATCAGCAATGTCTCGTTTGTCCTGAGAAGTGAGGTCAGGAGCGATCTTTACCAGGACCGGGAGTTTGCGTTCCCCCTGCAGGGCATCACGCTCCTTCAACACCTGAGCAGATTGGACGAGAAAGTGTATCAGGTGAGGCGGCAGAGAGAGCTACAACTACTGGAGACTAGACAGAAACCTGGTGTACTGTGATGACAGATCCAAACACTCAGGAACGGGAAGGATTGAAAAGTCAGCCTTTGAATTGATGGATGACGTGCTCCACCACAAAAATACAGAATAGTTACTTTGTTTAAAGAGCAGCCTAACACCATGTTGAAGCTTGAACGCATCCCTTTGACAAATTCAAAAATCTCTTTCAAGCCTAACGATGGGGTTTGATACCGGAACAGGTAACCCGCCTGCGGAAAAAAGCCGTTTGCTAAAACCCAGTACATTAGATCTCTCCTTGTTATATATAAGTGTAATGTTGTTTGTACATTGTCCCTGTTCAAATAAAGAAACATAACTTTTTATCAAATTTCTCTGTAAAGTAATTTAAGACATTGATATAATTAAGCTCTTCTGTATATGACGGTGACTTTATTTAATTTATTATTATTATTATTTTTGAGGAGGAAACGGTGAGCACTGAGGCCAAAAGATGAAGTTTCAAGGTGTTTTAGTCACTGTTGGGTTCCAACCCAGTAATTTAGTGAACATTTGGACAGTCCTACCTTATGTAGGAGCTGGCGGAGCGCAGCCTTCCCCTGTAGATCCCGGAGACCTGGCGTATTCGGGCTGCTGACGTTGACCACCAGGTAGTCAGCCAGCGGGCCCAGAACTCTCACCCCCTCCAAGTAATCTGCCCCTGCGTCCTGGGACAACTTGTTCTTCCCCAGGTTGATGCCCAGGGGAAGGCCAGCTATAAACACAGACACACGTACGCATGCAAATGCAAATACACACACACACACACACAGACAGAAAAAGTTCAGACAAGCACAAACGCAGGATGCATAATCAGACCCATGACTCAACTGGGGCAGAGGCTGCTGATGAGCTAAATAAGCTGGAAGCAGGTATGGATCAGACACGAGGAAACGTGAGACAAGGACAGGCCAAGATCGTTCAAATAGAATAAAAAAGTGTATTTGACCACATACCTAAGTTAGTATTTGGCTTCCCTGTTACAAACACACAGTAACTAGTAAATAATAAATGCACACCGGAAAAAAACAAAAACAGGACAGATTCATTTCAGACTTATTGTAGCAATAAAATTGAAAGTAACTTCGATTTTTAAAAGGGAAAACTAGAAACAGGTTGAAAAATGTCCGACTGAAATCAGAAGTTGCTGCCTGCTAACCTTCACTTTGCTGCTGCTGTGTGTCTCTCCTGGCCTCGAGCCTCTGTTGAGCTGCTGCCAAACCACAGCTGTTGAATCCATATCTGGTTAGAAGCACACAGACGCATTTTGTAACTCCAGATTTGACAATTTCCTTGCAGTGATGACTTGTTGATAAACTAATTTAATCTCCCCTTTAAGGGTCAAAATACATTTTTGCGTATTACGGAATTTGGTCAAAAGCAAGTAGAAACTGTGTGATTGTGTCTATGTGGGGCTGAAATGCAGAGAGAATCCTCTCCCATAGAGACACTCTGCCTGTCTGCCTGTGTGCCTGTGTGCTTACAACCATGAAGTCTCAAGATAAAATAATTTTATTATAATGAGATGTTTCTTGTTGTAAAATACAAACTTTATTGTTTTTGCAACACACATAATCATAGTGAGGGATCTGCAGCCCGGTTTATTCGTATTTCTTGGTATAACTGCATGCATAAATGAAGCACTATCTCAAAAGTATATTGTGGAAATACTGGTAATGTTGAATAAATTCTATCTAACTAGGTGATCCTTAGAGTGAACCTAATCAAGTCACTCAATAAAAACATCTATAGAATATGTAATATTTTAAAATCAGATTGTTAGAGATACAGTATGTAACTCATAAATATAAATTACCATAAATTACCAAATTGACTGTATATAATGAAAGAGAGACACAAAATCAGGAGAGAGCTGGTGAATAAAAGATTTCCTTCATTTGGCTCATTCAATACGGTGTTGCAAATAAAATCTGCAAAGAAAACGCGAGTAAACCCACAAACTCTTATTCACACACACAGCTTTATAAATGTGAAATGTAAGAAGCATAATCTCTTTGAAGATACTGAGCGATGTGAGAACAATATACACTGACATTCGTCTCCCCTGCTCTTGTTTTCTGTCGTACGGATTTTAACATAAACTACGAATAATATGACTCATTTACTGTTACATAAATAAAAAAGGGCATTGATCTACAGAGCACGATCGATAAAAAGAAGAGAGGAAAAAATGACATGTATTTCTACAATAAAGCAAGCAACTCAAAATCAGAACCTACCTGATCCACTGAGCAACATGTGTACAGTACCTAATAAAATGACAGCTGAGTGTTTCCTAATATCTAAAAAACACTGTGACATTGATTTCAACCATATCACCCATGTTGTGTAAATTCAGGTGCGCAAACCATCTACACTGTCTATTCCGTATCAAAAAAAAGTACCTGTTAATAATTGCATGATCTGTAGGGAGTCGAAACACACGTGGTTGGGGGTTCCCCTCCTGAGGTTTGGGAGTGATTGTGCCCACTTCAACGAAGCCAAAACCCACTTTGTACAACCCGTCTACGGCCTCTCCGTGCTTGTCGAAGCCCGCCGCAATCCCAATCGGGTTTCTAAACTTTAATCCCAGGACGTTCATTTCCTGTAGATGCATAAAAACAGAACAAAGTCGCGCGGTGCCTTGGATCGATGGAAACATATTGTGAGCAGGAAGTGAGGCCGTGTGCTTACCAATGATGCAGGGTCCTGGTAGCGGTTGAGAGGAACCAGACCCAGACCAATCATCTTCACTGCCAACACATGCGCTGTCTCTGCTCCCACAATCCTCTGCAGCAGGGGCATCAGCTGATTGGTGTAGAAACGCTCATCTCCGACCGCAGTGAGGTAGGAGGCAAACAGAAGGCTACCTGAGCCGATGATCTTCACGGCGTCTTTTAACTGCTTCTGTGGACAAGAGCATGAAAAAAAGTCTTTAAAAAGGCACTCGCGTCAAACATTAATTACTGTGAATAATTGTTTGCAGTGAAAGAATTTTCGCAATAACCTGATTTTGTATACGGTGTTTAGCTAAAGGTCTATTGGAGAGACTTTGATGGTGCTTAAATCAGCAATAACTGATTTTTTTTTTGGACCACTTGGTGTGAGCAGAAACACATTTTGAAAAATGACAAACCATCGCGACTCGATTCACAATAGGCCTTATCCATGAACCGTGAGAAGAGCGAATTTGTGCGTAAATGAATGTTCTTGACCATGTTTACTGTCATTTCCACATCACTTTAATTTATCTTGAATAGGTAAAGCAGCCATTTAGAAGAGCTATACCTTTCATAAATCTTTCTTTCATGCATGTGTTGTTGAAAACATATACTATATATTAAATACTTTATAAATTACACCAAATAAATGCATTTAGGCGGAGTTAACAGGCTTTCATGTTTTCCTCTCACCAGTAAATCAATCAGAATAAATGCTAGCTTTTCATATTAGATTCAATGTTTTAAATTGGCTACAATTATCAGATCAATACCAACATTCAGGCTCCCTCAAAGGTGTACTGCAGGTATAAATGTTTAATAGAAGATTGGGGAAGGAAGTCAGCAAATGTATTTGGCGACCTTTAATAAAATCTCCTTCGACCCCCCCGACCTAATCTTTGGGCATGACTGATGTCATAGACGGAGGTGAACCACAGTTTTGGGAGGTAATTCTCTCTACTCTTGTGAAGAGATCTAATCATTCAGAATAATTGAAGACACCAGTGTGGATGGAACAAGGCTGGACAAGGACTTGTAAATATTTGGCCGATAAGAATAAGGCATTTACATGAACAACAATGGATTATATCTTCTAAATGACTCACAACCCTTGAACAACAGATTTAATTCACAGTCACAGTGTTTTGGACTCAACATCTGGACAAGACAGATTACTGTAAAAGTTCTTGGCAAATTGATGAACGTATAGTTTATGATGCTAATACCACTCAGTAAGAGTGTCACTGATGTTAACAGAATAACTTTCAATCAATTCTCCCTTTAAAAGACGTACTCTTTAGTCTTCGTTGTCATTAAGATTCTGATGATACATTCATGAGTACATTACTTTAATGTTGCAGCTGGTAAAGGTGGAGCTGATTTCAACTGATTTACAAACTGTGGGGCTTAATCTTTAACGATGCATCACAATGTATCAGTTAAGTAGTTGATTGATCCTTATTCTGTATTAATGATCTACAAAGTAACGAATGCTGTCGCATAAATCTAGTGGAAAATAAAGGGTATTATCTTCCAAAATGTAGTGGAGTAGAAGTGTAAAGTAGCAAAAAAATACTCAAGAACAAGTAGTTCAAAAAGTACAGTACTTAAGTAAATGTAGGTCTAATAAGTTACATTTCTCCACTGTTGATATGTGATTAGAGCGAGGCTAACGTTACCCTTCGGAGGCGATATGACTTTAGATACGTCTCTCTCTCTCTCTGTTACGTTAATTGCCAACACTTTGCATCATCTTAAATACATAAAGCAGCTGTCTTACAACAACCGTCTAAGTTTCCAAAGGGCAAACAGAGCTAACAGCAAAGACTCCGCCACTGCATGTGTTTCTGTATGCAAAGAGGCAGCAAAGCTAAGCTGCAGTGTTTCCTGGTTCAACGTTACTTTCAGGCGGAGCAACCGAGCTAACAAACAGGAACTATCACAGCCAGTTTCATGGCGTCGGTTAAAAGTGTCCGATTACAGAAAAGAAACAGGGATATCGAATAAATGGTCTCTGGAATTACCTTCAGATGTCCCGCCATGGACGCAGTTCTGTCATTGCATTAAAGGGCATTGGATGGATTTCCTGACATGTTACACAAACACACGCGGTAGCAGCTTCCTCCGCACTGTCTCGCGATATTTCACTCCTGGGTTGTGTGAAGAGTGGAGGGAGGAGAGGAGAGGAGAGCCGCATATGTTGGCCCAGGGCCATTCAGTTAAGTCAAGGTGCTTCTCAAGAGGCAATGTGATGGCAATGAATATCTAAGGTTATTTAGGAGGAAAGTTGATTCGTTTTAAAGTCATCATTATAATACAAATGATAATAATATACCCTACAGTATGTTTTTCATGTTAAGTTAAAGTGTGTCCTTGGTCGGGGAAGTTCAGCTTGTGTGACCTTTGGTGATGACAACTTCACTTTGCATCTTGTTTGAGTGTCTGCAGTGATTTTCCTAATCTATTGAGAACACATGCATAGTTTGCTCTGGAGACAACTCTCTGATTTCCATGTGACAGACGGATGTGATCTTGCTCAGCTCCAGCCACGGTTCCTGCAGCACTATGTGCTTCAGCTCTTTACATTATAATAACTATGGGCATGTTACTCCGAACCTCTGTTTTTTTGTGGATTTCTGTGGAATTTCTATCTTTACTGGAAAAGTCTGAGGCCTGTACTGGCAATGCCTTCCCCGCACGGTGTGAATTTGTTTTCAGAAATGTCTGTTTTGAGTTTGTTGGGGAATCTGAAACCTGGTCTCAAGCCAGGGGTAGCTGTGAAAAGCGAGGTGGCGAGCTCCTGAAGGTGATGAACAGCACGATCAAATTGTTCCTGAAGAACATCACCAGAGGAGGAAACACCAGCAACTTCTCCTGGTGGCTGGGAGAGGGGGTCCAAGAGCAGTACCAGGTACCCATCAAAAGTGAGTTAAATACACACACAGACACACTGCATCTCTCTTTTGGGTGTTTTTTACTTGAGATCCTTGAAATCAAGTAGTGTCTGTTCAAGACCTCCTGCCACAGGTTTTACATGCATGTGATGGACACACAAAAATGTCCCTTTTTTCTTTAGGTTGTTTGATTTGATAAATGATCAGAGGCCTTGTGGCTAAAGGTTATTCAATATTGTTTTAAAGAGAAAAAGGCACTCATTGCAAATACCTCAAAATTATACAAAGGAAGGTTTCTGACTTTCTTATGGGAAAGAGGGCTGGGTTTCATTTGAAAAAAATAAATAATGATATATATTAAACATTACAAAATCAGTACTTGAAAGATTCGGAAATATGATACGAAACGTAACTTGTTATATTTAAACAAAAATCTTTTAGTTCATCCAGACAACACCAGACCAATACGTCTTAACTGCATTATGAAATTACAGAGCAAAGAATTTAGATCATTAAAGTTGTATCTTTTTTTTTGTTCAATGCGTCACTGTTGAGATTGACTTCACTTCAGGCACTTTTGACGGAAAGATATTGCTCCCTCGTCCTTGAGTTTGTCCCTTTCAGTTGTTGTCATTACAGCATTCACACTTGTAAAGTGTTTGAATCTATTCTTGTGCTAGAAATTAGGCCATTAATAAAAAATGTTCGAGCAACAATGTTGATAATTGATAAATCAGGTTTTTCAGCTTCCTAAAATATGAGAATTAGCTGGAATTGTTCTCTGTTTTATCATGAAAAAGCAATATATTTTGGTTTTGTTGGTTAGCCCTTACACTGCTGGTAAACTGTAACTGATGTGGCAAATTCCACTATAATTGACGAGTCTGAATAACTGACAGATTGCCCAACATTTGTTTGTCTTTACTGAGTTCAAGGTGATGCTATTGTAACTCAAACAATGTTGAAAAAAAATTAAGCGCTCCTCATGTCTGTGTGTGTTTGCATACACACACTTCTTTTTTTTGCAAAACAGAAAAAGCTGACGTTTTAAAGGACAACTGCACGTACATGAAGCTGCATCCTCTTCAGGTCGTCATGGCATCTGACTGCAACCAGAGACGAGGCTTCCTCTGCACCCACAGTATGCATCAACAGCTTCTAATCACCGCTTTAACTTTGTTGCCTTTTCTTCCTTTCTTCTCTTGTATTCATAACAACTGAGAGAAATGTATTCGTTTTCTTTTTTTATTTCACATTACATGCGATATGCAGATTGTTAAAAAGTGTCATTCTTGTTTTGAAGATGTGTGTGAGTCTTCGTCAAACACAAAGGTAAGAGAAACGTTACACACTCAGTAAAACGCCAAACAAACATCCAGACTCACATGCTGCTTTTGTTCACATTTTCTTTGCAGAACACAATAGTGTCCAGTCATGCAACCTTATCTCGTAAGTTGGATTGAAATATCATGTTTCATCAGTTCAATTAACAATGAAAGTTGGGAACAGAAAAGCCATAACACTCAGTTTGTGTTTGTGTTTCTTTCTCTGTACTTCTAAAACACACTTTGATTTCAGGACTCAAAAGGGATGCAAATCCCATGGCTTCGTCTGTTACAAACATTGGTAACCTTCTCCTGGTGAGAGATGCCTCATTTATTTCACATGCACACTGTTTGACCAATGAATTACAAAGGGCATTGATTAGTAATAGCAGTAAATTATACATCAAAGTTCACAAGTGATGTTTTTCTGAGACAGGAAGCAGATAAAGAACTACTGCGAATGGAAACCACTATAGGGGAGCCGACAGACGACAGCAGGGTGGGTACCGTCACTCTGAAAAGCCTGTTGTATTACGTTATTGTTGTTGTTGTGGCATTATTCACCGTGTCATGGCACATTAAATGAAAGTCTGTTTTCCCTTTCACAGGACATCTTCATTGATTCTTTGTTGAATGGCGCTAAAATTCTGACTCCAGAATTCACTGTGCAAAACAGCGACACTATCAGTCACATCATCAACTGTAGCACCGGCATCCTCCGTCTCTCAATGAAGAAATGTGACATCAATGCTAACCCGAACCCTGCCGTAAGTACTGCACTGTACACATTTTGTTGTCATTATATCTGTTAAAATTAGGTGACGTTGCCTTTTTTTTCCTCTCCAGTCTTTGTTTGAGGAAATCTTTGAGATCTTTCGGACAGTCTCACTGCTGGTTGGTATGGGAACTACACAGAATGTTATTATCAGGCACCCATCAGGCACCATCTATCAGAGCAAGTAAGTATTTTCTTTCAGAGAATCGTATACCAAATATTTCTTTCACTACCAGTTTTGCATTCTTAAATATGTCAGGAAGTATTTCTATTTTATTTTAACTGCATTTTATTATTTTCCAAATGTCATTTCCCTTCCCCAAGACACACGCCAACTGACCTCAGCGATGCCGTGCTCGGTTCAGAAAAAGATGGTGGGTTTGTCAAACTCCCCTCGTATGCAGCACTCGGGCCTCAGCTTGGAAAGTACGGCACAATCATCGCTCAGGTCTGTGTGGTATCGTCACGTGTATGTGTGCTTGCACCTTTTGTTTGTGTCATCTGCAGCCTCTCAACAGAGCTTTTGTCCCTCTTAGCTGGCTGTATTCTCAAATAATCCCCATCCGTCTGACAGCAACATCACAGGAAGTGTTTGCAGCCTTTTTCTTAGTGATGGAGATACAGAAATAAAGCTGGCCAACCTGGCACAGATGATAGAGGTACAACCAACATGAGAATTATGTTCCAAATTGGGGAGAAAAAGTGATACATATACTGCAACTAAGAACAAAAAATATTGTTATTGCCTCATGCATATAAATGCATATAAGTATACCCTCGTGGACTTTCAGGGGAAGTTTTCAAATGTTACTACACAAAGTCAGAAACTTACATTAATTCATATAACTTAAAAAACCTTCATGTCTACAATAAAATGATGTATATTGCTGATTAAGTAAATGCGAAGCAAAGCTGCTAGATATATCAAGGCCAATCACAGCTTCTCCACATTTGTGAGACAAAGTTAGAAAAAACATAATTTTCAAATGACTATTTTTGCATAAGATATATGTCCTTGAGCTTCATTTGAATAGTAATACTAACTTGCTTTCTCTGGTTTCTGCAGATCTTTATGCCTCGTCCAAATGCTTCAATACAGACGAACAGCACTGTTGTGTTGGAGAAAAACACACACGCTCTGACCACAATCAACGTCTCCGATCCTGATATGACCATCTTTCTCAGCGTGGAGCCCAGTGCTAATGTGTCATTGACTCTTGTTTTGTCTGAAGGGTCACCTCCTACCAACACATATTTCAGCAACACGACCACCTTGAGCCCAACAGGTAACTGTTAATAATACAAGCAGGCATAGCTGCTTTAAAGTCATTGAGTTTAGACATCTCCGGTAACACTGTGTGGCAATAGGACCGCTGTGATTGAGATGGCTGTAATAACAACACAAAATAGTAATAGAGGCCATTTTACCCTGGTTTGCTTTGAGCCCTCACTTCTCTTGTGCATTATTAACATATCAGATAAACAATGTTTTATTGGTATAGTGGCTCTTGGATTATGTTGGCAAATTTATGCAACAGGAGGCTATCGCTGGATGATAACCCCAGGGATGTTACAGCAGATTCCTGGAGTCTTGTATGTTTCCGCCGGCCTCTTCAATTCTACTTGGGAGCCGAAGCTGACGCTGAGGATCACTTCCTTTATGAGCAAGTGCTTGTACTGGCACATAGAGAGGGAGACATGGAGCACTGATGGCTGCCAGGTGAGTTGAACTTGGCTGTATTCTTTTGGCTCTGCATGTACAACGATGTTGCATATCACACAGTGATGTGCTGTCTTTGTCTCAGGTGGGGGACAAAAGCACTCCAGAGCGAACTCAGTGCCTGTGTAACCACCTCACTCTCTTTGGGAGCTCCTTCTTTGTGATGCCAAACTACGTGGACCTATCTCGCACGTCAGAGTTGTTTGCCACCGTGTCTGAGAACTACGTGGTTCTGGCACTGCTGTGCGCTTTCTTCGGGCTCTACCTGGCCACTCTGCTGTGGGCCTGCTATGCTGACCGCAGGTCACGCTCTAAGGTCAGTCTCTGGAGTGGTGGAGCTTTTGTTTGGAAACTAAACTCTTCGTATCCATTCCACTGCCCAAATACAGCAATGCATGCCAACACATTCATAGTATGCACCACAATGTTTTATGTTGAAAGATGAAGATGACTCTGCTGGAAGACACCCACCCAGGAGCTCATTACAACTATCTGATCGGTGTCCAAACTGGCCATCGCAAGAATGCTGGGACTACTGCCAATGTAAGAGCCTTCTCTCATCATTGACATCATCATGGTTTGTTTCTTATTAATGTTTATGACAGAGAATTGGAATAGCTCATAGAATAATTATTTGACTGAGGGTACCATGTGTCTTGGCTTAAAGAACCATACTGCATGTTTACGCCTGTTTACAACAAATTGTGTATACTTGAATGTGGTAGCTTCCTTATTAAAGGACATGTTCACAATTTTTAAAGTATGTCTTGAAACAATAGTACGGTGCTTTTATGAACAATAGTCAGTATGGATAGCGGAGATTTTTACAGCAAGCAAAGCCTGTTTCAATAGGCTGACTATTGTTTTCAGACTGACTTGAAAATTCTGATCAACACCTGAACATATGCAGATGGCGGACCCAGCCACTTACCATAATAGCTACTATATATAGAGGTACTAACTGAATGTGAATACATTGAATGGCAAAAATTAAGTTTGATTTCATATAATTCTTGAGGATCATAACGTTAAATGTTAAAGAATGAAAAGGAATGAAAACCAGCCGAAATGAAGAATTCACTCATCAGTCTAAATCTATGGTTTGCTTCAGAAAATGGTTGGTAGTCTTGTCAAGTATACACACACAATGTGTTTTAAGCGGACTAAACTATGACACTATACTAGTGTGGTCCTGAACACAATCTTGGTCAGGTCACTGATGTGTGAACCCAGTGCTGTTACATCCGTTTGTTGTGCTGTCCTGTAGGTGACAGTGAAGCTGATTGGCTCAGAGGGCGAGAGCGACGCACACAACCTCACGGACCCTGACAAGCCTGTGTTTGAGAGAGGAGCTTTCGATATGTTCCTGCTGGCCACACCCTTCCCACTGGGCGAAGTACGAAACCTCAGGCTGCAGCATGACAACTCTGGAGGTCAACCATCATGGTGCTAGAGATAAAAACATCACTTCTCACTAAATACCACTCTCAGTGGACTGTTCTCACACACACACACACACACTAATAGCTTAAATATTATATAACATTTGCGTATAATTACCCTTTGCTAAATGTGTACTGTTTGGTGTTTTATGAATTCCCATATAATAAGGTATATAAACAAGGTGACCATACAAGACCTCCAAACACAACATGTGTTTCACTTCTTTTGTGGCTGTTGGCTGAGTCCTGACCATGGAGACAACATGATCAAGAAAACCTTCAATGCTGCAAAGAACAACGAGATAGCCAGCTTCAGGTCTGACCACTTTACACCGCTGAAATAAACTAACTCAGCTCTTGAGGAATTCTCATTATGACTTATGTCTTTTTTCCCTCTGCCAGGAATATTTTCCAGAGCAGAACATCGACTGGCTTCAGGGATGAGCACATCTGGGTTTCCATAGTGGATCCTCCCTCACGTAGTCCATTCACTCGTGCCCAGAGGGTCTCTTGCTGCATGAGCCTGCTGCTCTGCACCATGGCCATCAATATCGCCTTCTGGAACATTCCTACAGATGAGGACTCGCCAGTACTCTTCTCGTTGGGTGAATTTTGCAGTCTTTCATTAATAGGGCAAAGTTTCATTCCAGAGGGAACTATAATCTTTATGTTCATTTATCAGTGTGGTTGTTGGTTGATAATAATTGTGTTCTGCATCTAAAGATTTTTCTAGAATATAAGGCCTCTTAGGCAACAAACCCACAGTTGAGAAAGTTACCATACTGATCATAAAACCTAACGAACATCTAAAATGTAATACAACGAGAGGTCGCCTTAAGGTCTCAAAGTTTTGGATGAAAGGTCAAACGTAGGAGCCAATATGCGAGCTGGAGTAGAGAGTGAAACAAGTTGATTGGCTGTCTGTTGTCTCCTGATATATTGTACCATCTTCTTCAACACCTCCGCTTCCACATGTGCAAATGAAACATTTTAAACCATCAAGGCACCAGCACAGCCCTGCAGCAATAAATCAATGTGTGGGAGGAGAGACGAGAGCCACCTTTACAAACTTTAGCTTAATGCTGACCTTGTTTGTTGCCTCTCAGAGGACACAGGTGTAGGAAAAGGCAACTTGGCCATATACATAGTAACCCACAATATCTTAATTTCTGCATCTCCTGTATCGATTTTTAAGAAGCTGACAACTAAACACCACAGGATCCAATTATATTGTTATGGCTTAAAACTAAGAACTCAGGCAACTGGGGAGGGGTGGGAGGGGATCAAATAGACGTGGGGGTAATCAGTGGGTTACGTTAAAATTGAGAGCTTAGGAGATTTAAAAAATGATTGGTAATAAACTGCAATCAAGTTTTATTTTAAAGGTCATAGTCAACGTCCTTAATTTGAGTCTTTTAACTGCTTCTGTTGAAAGCATGATGATGAATAAAACAGTCTTGAAAGGACTCACGTCAGACGATAAATACTGAGAACAGAGTTGTCATAGTTCAATAAAACATTCATAATGTTTGCCCAATTTCCACACTAATCTGAGTTTGTATACCGTGTTTTGTTCAATAATCAAGTTAATTTCTAGAAAGGGTGATAACCTCATATGGAGTCTTGTTTCTGGTCACCTGATGAATCCTTTTAACTCTGTTTGGCTCTCTACCGGCTCCTGAGAGAAATATCTGCCCCTTAAGCCAAATGTTCCGCAGTATTCACCAGCGAGTTGCTAACCTTGTCTGTGTGCTGTTTCATTGTTGGGCAGGCAGCACACAGACTTTATCAGAGCTGTAATGAGGCTCGAGAGAGCCATACAACCAATTCTGTTGCTTCTCATCACCAACTGACACCGTCTTCATCTTTATTTTGTCTCTCCAGGTTCTTTGGAAATCACCCGGGAGGAGCTCATGGTGGGGGTACAGAGTGGTCTTCTCATGTTTCCAATCAACATCCTCATCATCACCATCTTCAGAAGCATCAGACCTCGCGTGATATCAAAATCCAAAAAAGGAGACTCTGAGGAGAACTTGAGACCTCCAGCAGTGACCATAGCATCTATTCTGAAGGTGTGTTTTGCATGTCCTATTTTCTATGGGTGCGAGTGTGTTCAGCACTTTGTTTTGTGGCCTTGTAAGCCCACTTACTGTAAGTGCTTTGTGGCTTGGACTTTGGAGAAAAATATGTACTCTAACTTTTCCATGTGTTTGATCAACCATTGTACATGTAGCTTTTGGTTTGTTGTGCATCTCTCGGATATCCCTAGGATACAGAGGAGATGATTTCTTCTGTGAGCAGTAGTCCGAGGAACAAGATGTCAGAGATGCACAGACTGGAGTCCACCACTGACCTCGGCCTTGCCTTGGACAGGGTGCATGAATTCATCCAGCTGATGCAAGGTAGCTTTTCATTTTGTTATTTGTTTGCAGCAAACAGACACGCAGTTGGGGCGTCCTATTCGGGCACAGCTACTGTATATCTCATGAAAAGCCCCAGGCTGCCTGTTGCTCTCAGTCCCAAGCCAATACTGAAGACGTGAATCTTGAATGAAAACCAAGATGGGATTGTAATTGTATAAACTGTGCAGAGAAATGAAATGACGCGCTGGTCTGTCTGTACTCCTGTTAAAGGTGAGAGTGAGAGTGATCCTCACTGGGTGTACTGCAGCATGTTCCTCCTGGCTGGTCTCTGTCACCTCCTGATGTGCCTGGAAAAACTGGATGAAAAGCACTTCCCGAGTGCACAAGAGTACCAGCAGACCCTCAACGTCACCAACCTGCTGGTTCGCAAGGCTGAGATGGTCTTCAGCAGCCATTTGGTCTACTGGTCAGCACTCCGGCCAACACACAGAAACAAAAATATCTGTATAAAGTAGAAATATGACTGATTTGATTTAACTTGAATTTACTTCCTCTCATCCATCCTTCTCCTTGGCCCAGCCCGCCTCCCGTGAAGATAAGGAAGGGGAGGTCAGCGAGCTGCTGGCTGCCTTGGTGGTGTGTGTTCCTGGGCTGGTTCCTGTTGCTGTCCATCAGCGGCGTATCCACTTTCTTCACCCTGTTGTACGGCTTTCAGTACGGGAGAGAAAAATCCACCAAGTGGGTCATGTCTCTGGGCCTCTCCCTCTTCGAGAGCATCTTTATACTGCAGCCTCTCAAGGTGGGGAAAACTCAAACTGTATCAAATGATTCATCTTAAAAAGTAACTTCACTCAGCACACAGTCTAAAAATGCTCCTGCGTGTTAAAGGATAACATGACTACGTTTAAGAAAATGTGCTTTCTTGTGGCTTGTTTTTGTTCACAGGTGATAGGAGTTGCTGTGTTTTTTGCCCTACTGCTGAAACCTGCAGCTGTGGAGGAGACTGAAGAAATTGAGCAGGTGTTGTTAGGTAAGAAAACATCATGCAGCACATCTGTTACCAGAACAGCTTGGCATGTATAGATTCCTAGCCGTAAGTAAGTAAGTGCTGTGCTCAAAAACACGTTTTCCTTTGTCTTTGATATTGCCTGTGTTCATCTGATATGTGCGGTGTTAAATGTAACCAGAATAGTACACTATGTCTTTTCATCATCCTTAAAGCTGGTAAATCAGTATGTTTATATTAATGATGGGTAAAATGAGTGCTGGAAGTAACAAACCAACAATTATCACCCAACTCTGCAGTTATCCCCAGCACTACAGAGTGTTGTAGTGTCTTTGAGTGCATTGCTTTGGTTTTACGGCTCAAACCTTTATTTTTTTGTTGACTCTCAAAGCGTTGTTTTTGGATGAAGCAGACTCTGAAAACCTACGATACACAACCTGCTCAGCACCAAACAGCAGACCTAGCAACTAGCTGGTGAACAAAGTGTAGCATTTAGCTGCTAAAGAGACAGATATTACACTCAAGAGTTGGTGGAGACCAAAAGCAGAGCTAAGTCAGAGTAAATAATGGACTTACATTTGAACAAGTGGCTCCATGTCCGCCAGATGTGTAAAAAGGCAACTGTTTGCTAACACGTTCACCATTCCCAGCTTGTTTCTGCTTTCCCCAAGTGGACAACATTTAAGTAAATGCAGGTTTAAAGACTTTTGAGAATTATTATAATAATAATGAAATAACACTGGAACACTAAGGGGAATAATAACCTGGTTTCAGTACATTTGCTTTGCTTAAAAACCTTATTTCAAGCTTGTAACTTGAAACAAAAACTTTTATAAATAAACATAAAATATCTGTGACAACTGAAGCCCTACAACTGAACAAAAAAAAGGTAGAATGAACAGCCTTTTAGGATACATACATTGTTTATTCTAGCAGACAGAGGTATCCATTCCATGTTGTTTTAGGTTAACTGCAGGGAGCTCTTATGAAATGATGCATATGAACCAGTAAACATATTAGCTTTGACAAAGATAAACCAACCCTTTTAGTTTTCTGCTGCTCCCAAGTGACTTCTCTCTCTCTACAGTGTATCAGTGCATGCTTCCTTCCTTTTAAGAGCAGTAAAGTACTGTGAGTCTTACTGCACTGTCTTCTCCATTTACCAGAACAACAAGACAAGTGTAGACGGTACTCTGGCAGGGACACACTGTGAGGAAGCTGCATTTAGCAGGATGTGTTGCCTTCTCCGATGGGCACAGCTGCGAACCACGGCACCCTCACTGCTTAAACACTCTTTTGCACTTACTGGAAGTTTTAACTTTCTGAATTTACTATCCGTGATGATGTATGTGTATGCAAAGAAAATCTCTGGTTACTTATGTTCATTTCAGGAGGCTGTTATTTTCAACGTCTATGTCTGACCCCAAATCAAACTCACCATCACAGAAATCTACAACACTCTTGTAACTTAACAAAGAAGCTCAACCTGAAGTTCTATGTTCATAATCAGATCAGACCATATATCACCCATACTGTCTCAGACACATACTGCATCTACATGCAGTTATTCTTTTAATAATATCCTACTGTCTCACAATTTGGTCCGTCACCACAAGGGAAACCATTGAACCAATAGCAAGACTTTAGATATAAGATCCATTGCAACCGTCCCTCTTGGACGAACCACTGCACTGTACTTTCACATTTTAACGCCCTGCCGTTTCCAAACTGTTTTTGAAATGCTTTATCTTTTGTACTATTGTTATAGTTTGAGTTATTTTGAGTAAAAATAGTCTGCAATCAATAAAGTGAACATAATCAACAAGCAATGAAATAGAGGCCCTGCTAGATTATTGAATATATAATATAAAACAATCTGTACAGTCTGCAAAGAAAAAAACTATTTACTTTGTTCTTCTTATTAATTTTACTTAAGTTAATGTGGGTTTTAGTCGAGCATTTTATTGTTTCATTGTTATTCTAAACAATATTTCAAAGGCTCATAAAATGGGGAAATACTTTGTATTTTAGCATGAATATCATAAAACCTTACAATGTTAATTATTGGCACAAATTTGTTGCTATTATCTTTGAAATATTGATATCGTTGGAAGACTCCTAACAGCCACAGCCTACTGCTGTCGACATGACTAGTGATCACAGTGTATGACGTCCGACCATCGACTGAACACCAACATGGACTTTCACTTCCGGTAGAGAGGAGTAGAGTTACGTAACATATGGGACATATGGGACCCGATTATCAATTCATGACTTTTTTCATTTCACCTTCATGTCACTTTAATACATGCTGAAGGTCCATGTTACAACTTTTTATCATACATGCAGTCTTCTGTGAGATTCAGTCTGTTCTCACGTTGAATGATTTGTGTAGCAGGTTTGAAGACACTTTGATGTCCTGTCTTAGACCTGTGCTTTTATCTAATCACCGATCGATTTATTGCTTTCATTTATTGATACTGTGTATGTATTGTATGTGTGAACTTAAATAAACAGATCTATATTATCTAATATCCTAATGTATTTAATTCTATAGTGACTTTTAACTGAAAGAGCTTCAGACATTCAGTAGCTGATAAGTCTGTAAACCTGACTGCCGAAACTAAAACCAATTATTATGCCTCACTGACACTATTATATCAAAGGATGTAAGTAGTATGTATGTATATATATATATAAACACACACACACACACACACACACATTTTTCATCACAACTTTCCAGTAGAGTACCTCGACCCACATTAATGCTACAGTGATTGGCTGATTCAAGGGATTAGGTTACTTTGTCAATACTGCTGTACTGTATATTCTTTACTGATGGTGAACAGTTTTTCAGTTTATTGTGTGATGTTTAAACGGAGCCTGGAGTAACCACACAATGATACAATATGAGGAAAAGATAAACCTAAATCTCTTAGTGTCACGGGGTCACACATATGTGACATTGTGATGAACACATACCTAAACTACTGATAAAAAAAAGTTTACTTTATATCAAACATCTTTGATAACATCTAGCTTTTGTTGCTGTGTAGACTAAATGCACTTATGGTAATGCACTTAGAGTCCGACAAAATGTCTGTTAAATGCACATCATGTAAACAAATCAGATTTGTTTATTCAACAAAGCACAATTGACCTTTCTAGCTGAAAATGTCCTGCTCATTCACACAGAAAGCACTTCACTCTTCAGCAAACACTGGACTTAGAGTATTTAAACCAAAACACTGTAAAATGGACTTAATGTACTTAATGAAGAGAAGAGTCCACAAAGAGGTCACATAGACTCCCGCAGATTGCAGTCTCTCTCTTCAGCCGCTTATGCTAGTGGATATTACACAAGATGTGTCACATTTTGCAACATGCAATGAGCTCTACAAACTCAACAGAACAGAAGATCTATCTAACCTTTATTTCTGATAAATTGTCAAAAAGGATAAAATAGTCTGAATGTTGCCACGATTGACCACCGCAGTTGCCCTTACTTGTTTGAGTTTATCCTCACACATTTAGAGGTGAAAACGTATGTCAATACAATGCAGGATTAATAAAAGTGGAAAAAACTAAAACGATAAAATAAGCAACTTAATCTACGAATAAAAGTTGGTTGTAGGTCAGTGCTATTCCGAGTATATTTCTCTACAGGAATATTTATTTCCCTTTACACTGAGGACCCTTGCTGGTCAACGATAGACACTACATCAATGTAAAGCAGAGAAAGTGTTGTGAACAATAACAGCAAATAGTGAAGAAAAAAACCTTACCAGTTTCAAGTTCCAAATACTCTTTTATTAAATTGATATTTTAGTATAGAGTGGAAAAAAACTTTTTTTTTGCAACAAGACACAATTTTGTGTCTCAATGTTTAGCATGAAAGAACAGTCTATCATAGAAAAGACAGTGAGCAGATCACAGTTCTTTAGTGTTAATATTCTCTATTTTGTCCAACCTATCAATAACCTAAACCCATCAACCGGCTAGACAGCCTTTGAATCGGCTTTCCAGAGATCGCTGAATCATTGCATTCAAGTCCACCGCCCATTTGCCATGCAAGCAGAGCTGGGTGTGGTTAGGTTGCGGCGACACGTCACGTCTGTAAGACAACAAAAACCCTCCGACTCCCTTTTCTCCACAGGAAATAAAAACAAACTATATTGCCAGTACAGGAGTTTCATCCAATCTACAAATTTCACCGCAACAGGTTTTGAGAGAGTTGTTTATGTGCAAAGCAAAGTGTAATAAGACCCACACAGATAACATGTATCCGGTCTGGATGGAAAACAAACACATAATCCTAGTACAGACTGGCAAGGCCTCTGATGAGAAGAGGTAACTAAGGCAAATGTAGTGGTGCACATACAGTATAAGAGACATGCACACATGATCACAGAGGACAACACAAACCAACCACCTCTGACGTCACTATTTACATCTAATCAATCAAATCAGGGTGTGTGGCTGCTCGTGTGTGTGCACACATCGGCTTGTAATTTAAGTACTTTAATGTTAAGAAGGTGCAGACATTTGGCAAGACTGACATTCAAAAGGGAAGAATATAATTTTTATTAAAAAAAAAATATTTGTCAAATATTGAAGAACTCCCTACTTCCAAACTTATTTTCCAGTACAGTTCAATTATTTGCAAATATGTCTATATCATTGTAAATGGTAAGGTTTTCATACACTGTTTTATCGCTTTATATCTGTGCCCCACCACCCCTGTAACAGGTCTGACATGCGTCACCGTGGGCTTTTCCAGGAGGGCTCCTACAGTACACATTGTTTCTGATATAGATAAGCCTTGAAGTGTAAGGAGTGTTTAAAAACGTCCTTCCTACTCGAACAAAACTGCATGACCGAGCGAGACACTGAAAATATAGCGTCAATCTGTCCTCATACCTTTATGTAAAAATTAAATAAATTGCAGGTGTTGGGGAAATCTCTGGCCTCTGTTAGTGTGAAAGCCAGCTCCCCATCAAACTGGGCCGGCCAGTCTGGCTTGTTTGACTCGTCTCAGACTGACCCTTGTCACTCAGTGCAAAGCAAAGCATGTGGAAAGTAGAATTAAGGCTTGTACTGTAAATATTCACCCCCACCCCCCCTCCATAAAAAACGCAGGGAGAAGCAACAATTAAAATCTAAGTTACATAGACAAACTGGAAAAGATAAAAGTCAGTGTGACCTTAAAGAGGAGTGAACAGGAGGCAAAACCCACATGATTGTATGTAAGAAATGAAAACATATGGAACTCACTGGTACCGCCAATAGAAATGAGATTTCTGCTAACTGCCAAGGTCATGTTTATATAAATGAGGTAAGAATGCATACATGTATGTTTAATATCTATGTAAGATTACTTCACCGTGGAAGGGAGAGCTATCTGAATCATTTCCAGTTCTGAACTGCGTAGATGACAGCACATGCCTGTGTGTGTGTGTATGTGTGCGTGTGCATGTGTAAAGACCAGAGATAAAGCAATTAGGTCTTCTTCTTCAGCTCCTCAAACCGCCGCGTTAGGTCGTCAAAGTCGATGTCATCTGAGGTGGTGGCGTTTCTGCCGAAGGAGTTTGTGGGGAGTGTGTCGGGAACAGAGGGGAGTTCTGGGAGAGCGTTGTTGTCAAATAGCTGAGATGAAGGGCCAGGACCTGAGAATATTAGATGGTATTGAATTTAATTTATGCAACAGTATATCCGGCAGTTTATACAACAGGAAAAGCATGCACTGTGTGCACTGGCAAAATGTAAACAGCACATAATGGCAGGTCAGAAAGAAACGCTAGTTAACAGAAAAATTAAATATGGGAATGAACAAATGCTGTTTTAAAACCTGAGGGATGATTTCAATAATGTGATGTTAAATATAATTCATGGATAAATCTGGTGATATCCTATACTATTTTCTATTAAAATCATATGAAAACACCAAAACAGACAATGAATGTAACCTAAGTATTACAAAGCCTAATAGCGTATTCCTGTCTGTCACGGTCTAACATCGTTGCCCAAAAATCAACACACACCCCGTCCTGCTGCAGTAAATCACCACAGCACCAAATCTTCTTATATCATTCTAACAATAAGACTATATGTAGCTCCGTTATTAACATCACCAGAGGGAATAAATGGAATTAAGGTTGAAGGTTTTTTTGGGGGATTTGTTGAAAGTAACAAAAATATAGAATAAAAACAAAAATGAACTGTTGGTGATCGTTGGCAGAACTCACCTACGGCCTGGGAAGGAACAGAAGGTTTGTCAGTTAGGTCATCAATCTGAAACACAGAGAAAATGTGTAATGTGTCATGTCGTCTTCATATTGAAATAAAATGATATTATGTGTTTTAGTGTTGAGAAAGCATTAACAATTATGTTAAGTGCAAAAGTAAAAACAAATAAATTAAAAAGGGAAAACTACAGGGGATTTTTGAGAAAGCGTCACCTTTAGTGTGTGACAGAAAAACAGACTTGAGGATTTAGCTAGTCTCAGCCCTCTCTAAAATACACTTAATACTAATCTGCCCCAGTCAGCGCAAATGATCAAGTCAAGACAGGCAAAACCGCAAGCGAGCTAAATGAACTGCTCTTCCCTGAATGATGCCCTGCCCTGTCCATCTGTGGGAACGGGTAGGGGGCATGGATGGGAAGGGTTCAGTCACTTACAGACTCGTATGTGGGGGGACAAGAGGGCAGCTGAGGGGGCTGCCCTCCTCCCATGGGGTGCTGGAAGTTGTTGTAGGTTCCAGTGGGATTGTCAAACTGTCCCTGGAGGAAAACAACAGTCAGGTATTAGTCCGAGGGAGGCAGCAGACTACGGCTACTTTATAATTCTCATTTACTTCAAGCCATCCAAAGAAAGGATAACAAAGAACATTTTTTTCGAACCATACATCGTATTTGGGTGCAATGATTGCTGGTAAAACTACATCTTTCTAACATCGCCACACAGTCATATCATCACAATGACCGACTTCAAAAGTTAAAAAAATGGGCCAAAATGTTACGTTTACTTCAGAATAAAATGGACCATATTTTGTTAAACGGTATGTTAATTCAAATCACAAAACAAGTAATCACTGAAGATAATCCACAGACCTCTTTGCGGGGAGCTTTAGAAGGAAAAAATACAAAAAACTGTACACAGTGGACTACTTTGAGTCACATGGACATTGTTTATGAAAAAACGTGTTGAGCTTTTCAGAGGCAAATGCACTCCATGTTTGGTTGAAAGGACGATATAGACTGTGGTTGAAGATTTCATCCAAGTCGCCAATTCCTACTCCGCAAGTTTTGTATCACCAAATGCATAACTCACAACAAAATCATAAAGAATATGGTCTGTAAAAAGAATCTCTTACAGGTCCTTTAGGAGTTGGATAGTTGAAAGCTGTTGGCATAGGCATGGGCATGGGCATACCCATGGGCATAGCACCAGGAGGAGCAGTGAAACCACCAGGAGGAGCGAAACCACCAGGAGGAGCAGTGAAACCACCACCACCACCACCACCACCACCTCCTCCTCCTCCTCCTCCTCCTCCTCCTCCTCCTCCTCCAAACTTCTTGTCAGTGTCCACGTCAATCAGGTCTGCCTCCTCTCCAAGACACACCTCGGGCTGTCCGGAGACAGGGGTGGATGAGCAAGTAAATAAACACAATGCATGATTTCATCCTTCATAGTGAGTGATGACAGATTCTTTAATGCTCACCCGGACCATGGCGTCAGGTTCATACGGCACATTATAGTTCTTGGCGATCTCTATCAGGTAGCGCTCGACCAAGATCTTGGGAGGGGCCTCCACACCCAGTTTGTGCATCAGCTATAAAACATATCATATTTGATTAGATGCCGCTAAAAGGTTTCTAGGCTAAAGGTGCATGCATTCTTGAACAGACTTGTGGGCAAGTCAGTGGAAATAATTGCCTACCCTATCGTTGACTGTGCCAATCTGGTTTGTCCTGCACAGCTTGCCGTACTCCTTGCTATATTTGGCACATAGCTGCTCAGACACCTGATAGAAGCATTTAGAGATAAAACTGTCAAGGCTGGCAGAAGAGGAATAAATTGACAGGACTTTTTAAATATTGTTTGCAATGCTCCCAGCGCCATGTTACATCTAGACAGTACTTACAGTTCTTAGTTCAGACACCTCTGCCTGGAGACGAGGCGCTGCCCAGATGAGGGTGGACACTGCCTCCTGTAAGCCTGGGTCCAGTTCCCTAATTGGTAAAACAGAAAAGGGGTTAAAAGAAAAGGCCAAAATGACCGCCAGAGACAAAGTTAATAAAGTGAAACCCACACATTCCCCATAGTCACTTAACGTACACTTTACATCAGTATGTTCAATTGTTGTTGACTAGTTACTCACTTCATAGACTGGATGAGGCCAAAGCGAGTCAGCAGCAGGTCACAGTAGAGCTCCAGGATCTCCATGGCTTCCACCATATAGTCTTCTCTGATAATGTGCTCCACACGGATCCGAGCCCGCTCATCCTTTCCTGATGACAGGTAATCTGCGATCTCCTTCCTTGCCTTTTGAGCAAGCTCAGCTTCATTTTAAATGTGTCAATGAGGAGAGTGGGAAACGGTAAACTATCATTACTTTGAGGAACAGACAAATGAACCAGAACCCACCGAGTCCACTAGGGGAATAGGACCAGGGTTTTTTAATTCAGTCTTGGACTTACTTTTCTTTTTCTCAAGGAGTTTGAGTCGATTAATGACCAGCCTTAGGTTGACTCTTAACCTCTCCGCTTTGAATCGTCCGCCCAGCATGATGACAGACTACCTATGAACAGGAGAGCATGAGAGGAACACACACCACACGGAAGGACAAACCATCCTACAGAGTTCATTTAACCTCAACCTCCTCACCTCTGATCAAGTGACTCACTTAATCATGTGAGCATTACCAACCCCTCGCGACAGAATGACTCCGCAGATTTAACTACTCCAAACAAATACAACACACACGAGAACATTAAGCTAGCGTGCTAACAAAACCTACGTAGTAATCAACAGACGTTTAACTGTTCAAAACAGTTAGCTTTAGCTTGACGCAACGGACACCGAAAGTGGCTAAGTTACGCCACGCTATTTTAGACTTTATCATCTTATCCATTTGATTTCTCAGATATTCGTCTATTTACTCAACCACACTATGATATACCCGTTTAGAAACACACCCTTGGGTCTATGTTGCTAAACCTGTCTTTTCGCTAGCCTTTGCTTTGTTAGCAGTCTGTTCTGTACTAGCTAACGTCACCTAGCTCCCGCTCAACGCTAGCAAAAACAAAACAAACTGATCAAACGCACAGAAGTAGTTTGGAGAATGAGACACGTTTAAAGCAAACAACAGTTGGTGTAGATGCCACAACTTACCTGGAAATATTTGTCAAGCGTACACACCAACTTATTTGGGTTACTGTCAGGTTTCGTCGCCCGGTTTACTTCCGTAATGATCTGTAGTGACGTCATGGGAGTAATATCTGGAGGGGGCGGGGTCTTCATACTCAACCACAGGTTGACCCAAGTACAGTGAAGTACTATTCATTGCTACAATGTTTAAGCAGTACTACTTAAAACTTAAGGTACTTCTTTTTCTTTTTACGGCATCATATTTCAGAGAGAAGTATTCCCTTTTTTATCGCACAAGGTGGCTATCCTACATGGAAAAATATAATGTAGTTTTCCTTTATATTTCTGGGTGCTACTTCTATTCAGTTTCTTCTACTTTGTTTATATTCTAACTAAAATATTTGAATGTGAGTTTTTTTACATTCATGCTACATATTTTTGTGTTTTGTTACTTTAAAAATCTACGAAATATACTTCACATTTCAGAGGGAAATATTGTGCCTTTTATTCCACTTAATTTATTCAACAGCCTCAGTTACTGGATACTTGACAAAGACTTTACGTACAAAACATATAATCAGCCGCGGAAATGTGGTGGATAAAAGGAACAGTATAAAGTCAACTCCACCTCGACTAGCTATAACAACTGTTTACATGTTTATTACCCTGTAATAATAATCCAATAATATATCTTTAAAAATATGTAACTCAGAGAGGGTCTGCATAGTTCATTATTTACTTTTGATACTTTCACCACTAATGCTTCTTTACTTATACTTAGGGACAACTCTGACCACAGGACTTGTAATACTTTTTTTTTTTTTTTACAGTGAAATTACTTTTACTTTATGTTAAGTATCCAAATAATCTCCCATCAAAAGGTAGTTAGTTTTTGCCGGCAACATTAGACATTGAAATAAACTATTCTTTACAATGTCTGCTTTTCATTCTTATACTTAAATATGGTACAATTTGATAATCTTAGTTTGACTGAGGCAGGGAAGACTATTAGGAGAGTATTACTGCCTTCGGTTAGTTGTTCATGCCTTTACTTTTGAGATGCAACAACATATACCATCTCTCACCGTGTGATGTCATACTTGTACCAGATTAATGTGTTCTTTGATGTTCGGTGGCTTCAATTAACAGCCACTAAAAAGGGCTGATCTAGAGCAGCCTAATACACACCTAGACTGTTACTGTTACGGCGAGACGTTTGAGGATGCTTTAGGTTTTTGCCAATAATGCGCTCACAGACAATATATACATGTAGGCCTACATATACCGTGTGATTATTTGTAATGTATGTGTATATTTAAAATTTTCTGAGCAAAAAAAATAAAAAATACCACGAGTGAACAATCTTCTTCACACAGGCTCTGTACATTCATCTTTCCACAAAGTAAAGTGCTCCAATATTTTCATGTGAATGAACATTTATTATTAGTCGAAAATGCTTTACTCATTGCCAAACACACACAATTGTGCTCTCCATTTATGTTAATGAAAATGGAAACATTTAACAAGGACTTTCAGATTTAATATATTTCAGCTTTCTCATAAAAAAAAAAAAAAAAAAATCTGTACAATAAAACGTTGATCTTCCACAACAAACCATCACAGCTGTTATAACTTGAGTTTGCTAACAGAAACCTCTTTGTGTTTCTTCTTCTTTGAAGTCTGGTCCTTTGCACTTTTGATCTGACTCTTAACCTGGTCCTGCAGCTCAGAGAAGAAGGCTTGAGAGGACCGCAGAGCCTTGTCCTTCCCCTCGTCCTGAAACAGAAGAACACCATGTTTATCGATTCACCTCAGGAACATACAGTTTTATTCATTAGCTAAGAATTTTTGATACGTTTTAATGTTGTCGCTGGTCAAGAGGCAGTTCATTTGAATTATTTTCTATACTTCTGGGTAGATTATCTGTAACAGTGCATCATATTTTATATTGTTCATAAGTTTTGGGTGTAAAATCGTAGTAATAAAGTAACTAGAGACTATCAAATGAGGTGGAGTAAAAAGTACAATATTTCCTCTAATGTAGAGAATTAGCATAAAATCAGAATGCTGAAATGAAGTACAAGTACCTCAAAAGCGCTAAATGGATACTGACTACATGAGAGAAGCCACTCACCTTGAGTATCCTGGCTTTGCCTCCTTTTGTGAGTTTCTTCAGGCTTTCTGTGACTTCGGCCTTTGACAGCTTTCTGTTCTCCCCAGTTCCACCAGCCTCTTTAAGTTTCTGCCTCTTTTCTTTGTCCTTGATCTTTAGACGCTTAACCGTCTTCTTGTGGCGTCTGTCGCGCTTCTTGTCTGTTGACGTCTTCTCAGTATCACCCAGAATGTCTCCGGCTTTGTTCTTCTCCTGTGGTTAGAACAGAGCATTGTTAAAACACGCTGTGTAACTACATATACCAATATTAAAATGAATGTTTGAAAATTAATTGATGAAATTAATTGATGACGTACTTTGATTTCTTCTGGTGCGAGCAGCGTAGCATCACTAGCGCTGACTGGAGCCACCTCCTCCATTGTGACAGACGGCAGGTTAGACACCACTTTGACCTCGGGAACGGGCTGTGGACAAAGAGCAACATGAATGCAGGGTTTCAAACACTGCACTGGCTTTCTGTTTTGGTCAAAATAATCCGTTTACATTTACTATTTATTATTTATTAGGGATGCATCGATATGGGGCCGATACTGACTGAGGATTGGTGACAAGGAGGTTGATCTATACAATGGAATTCTATGTTTACATACTATACACATTTTATATTGGAATTAAAAATGTGTAAATTTTGACCAATTTATCGCTAAATTAAAAACTAGCGCTAGTGAATCGTAATTCCAGCTGAGATTTGAAGATTTTTTACCAATTTGCTGGTGTGCGATTTTTTATTTTAATAATAACAATTCAGTAAGTTTATATCTTTGTATTTATTTGTTACATTTAGTTTTACAAAGTTAAGAAAACAATGTTTAACTCAAGCCAGATGTTGCCTTAGCCATAAGAGAAAGATCTCAGTCACTTCCACCTGGTGAGGCATTCAGCTGATTAATGAAACTATCGGATTAGTACTGGGTGTAGGCCGGTACCCAAAATCCAGGTATTGAGACTGAAAAAGTGGGATCGGTGCATCCCTTCAATTCATTTCTATTACATTTTATGCATTGGCACTATTTACAAACCACAAGTTTTTTAAGGGGATGGCATGTTAGATATATATATATAGATATATAGATATATAGATATATAGATATATATAGATATATATAGATATATATAGATATATAGATATAGATATATATAGATATAGATATAGATATATAGATATATATATATATAGATATAGATATAGATATATATATATATATATATATAGATATAGATATAGATATATATATATATAGATATAGATATAGATATAGATAGATAGATAGATAGATAGATAGAGATATAGAGATATAGAGATAGAGATAGAGAGATAGATAGATAGATAGATAGAGATATATAGATATATAGATATATAGATATATATATATAAACAGAAGATGTCACAAGCCAGAGTTAGATCTAGGGTAAAAATCCTACACATTAGGTTTTTGCTAAATAAGGTTGTGATTTCTTTCTGTGACACTTTAACAACTTTCAGAAGCCTTCTGAAGGACAGTCAAACTCAATATTTTAGGAATTTAAGGGCAAAACTTACTGGTTTGGGTGTGAAGTGGAAGTTGGAGAGAGCGTCCAACTTCAGGAAGAGTGTGTCCATAAGCTTTTGAATTTCTACATGAGCTGGGTTTTCCTCCTCCTCTGTCTTTTGCTGAAATCAGAAAAATAGAGAGAAATGATGCAGCACAGGTTCATATGTGTTGGAACAGCAGTGAAAACAAGATAAAAGTCAAACCTGATTCTGCTTGAGGTATTCCTGCTCATAGATCTCTGCTAGACTCTGCTTGCTCTTCTCATGGTCCAACGTTAGCCTCTTCTTGTACTCAAACACCTCCTCTTTGGGTTTCTCCTTGCGGACCACATCATCAAACGCCTTACAGAAACACAAGTCAAAGGCACTGGGTTATAATCCATTATTAAATTTGTTTCAGATACAAAATAATATATAAAAGACAAGTTATGGTGACTAACCTGGTCTTTAATTCTCTGTTTGATGATGTCTTCAAGCTGTAGTGTGGTTTCCTCTGTGATACCAGGGGCTACAAGACCAAAGATAAAAGCTTGTTATCTGATTTGAAGAAGTACACAGAAATAAATCCTCCCTATTTTAATAACCTTAATTCAGCAACATAACCGTGTGAATAATTGTATAAATCGGCCAACATGAGAATGCAACTCACAAAAGAAGAAGAGTCACTCACCCATCCTGCCTGTCTGCTCAAACTCCACATCTTCCTCCAGCATGCTGTTTTCTGGACGAGTCTGTGCGGTAACCTCTCCTGACAACTGCCACGGCTTCGCTGCTAGAGACGCTTTCTCCAACTCGTCTATCTTCTCTGACATCTGCAGGTTAGAGAAACAAAAAGGATGTAATAACCGCCATTCGCGAGCATTCACACCGACATCAACCCTGCACTAAAACAACGTAAGGGGTTGCGTTGGGGGCATGAAACACTATCCAGGAAGTCCAGTTTGAGGAACAGATCTATGAATTTAAAGGATTCTCGGGCCCTTTCAGACATGCACCCCTTTAATGTGATGGCAATTGACCATGTAGTCTTGTCTGAGGAAGGGTCCTGGTCACTTTATGTAAGAAAGAAAGAGAGTGAGAGAGAAATATGCATCTTGCAACCTCTAATTCATTTCATCAATATATCGTTCGGGGCAAACAATATCCACCGGGAATGTACACATACACATTTGATTGGGCAAAATTGGGAAATTGAGCCCGATTCAACTTTTTAGCTTGATGACCGGTTTGCCAGAGCCATCTCTACCACTGCTGTGTCGCTGGACTGGGCTCGTTTAAATAAATGAGAGGGCTGCACTTTATCACAGAGACCTAAGGTCGGTCTGAACACAGCCCTGGTCGAATATATGTTTATATGTGGGACTGGAGAGAAACGTCTTTTCAACTCCTCTGTATGTTCAGTACATATTGTGGAATTGACAATAAAGCAAACTTTGAACTTTGAAGGTTGACTGGTTTACACCGATTAAGCAGCTAAAGCTGGATATCAAACTTCAATGCTTTTCAGGTACCAACAGAAATGTTTTTTTTAATCGGAAAAAAAGTCAAGAGCCGACATTTGTCATCAAATGTCTGATCAGATTCTTAGTCGTCTTCCTCTCATCGTTTGATAATTATTTCCTGATTGAAGCATTAATTCTACATTTAGTTTTAGTTCTTCTGTGGCTGCTTCTTGTTAAGAGAACTTTGGCTTATTTTCCTGAACAGAAAAAGGAGGTTTGTAGAAAAACTTTTGTATGTTGCTCACTGTATTGTTTGGGTGTTGAAATCTTTTTTTGGCACAATGGCCAGGCCTACAAGCAGCACGGTTGCAGTGATGAATTTATGGTCTATGGTCTTGCGCCACACTGACTAGCAACTCAAAGTGGCAAAATTTGAAACCTGATTACCTTTTCTTGTCGTTTTTCAAATGATGACTTTGATTCAGATTTTGCAGAGCTTGGAGCTTTTCCTCCAAAGATGTCCACCACGTCCTCTCCCTCGCTGTCCTCGTCCTCAGAGAGGTTAAAGGTGACTTTCTTTTGAGATGTTTGGGTCTCTTCATCCCTGGCAAAGGGTAGACACAAACATGCTGGAATCAACCACACATGCTTCTCTCACACATAATTATACGTATTACATAATTTCAATCACACTTACTCATCGTCACCCTCCTCTTCACCATCATAATCATCAGCCTCGTCATACTTTTCTTCTCCACCTTCTTCCCGGCTTCTATCCATGCGGTCATCCTCGCCATCTGACTGGTCGTCTTTAGCCGGTTCACCAGCCACAGCATCAAAGAAGTCCTTGTACTTGAGATTCCTTGAGCTCTTTACCTAGAATGTAAACAGTAATACATGTGTTTTCTGTATTCTGTACCATCAGGACATAATAGAATCTGTGAGAAAAGTGATAAAACACATACAGTGATTTTCTTTTTCTTTTGGGTGGAAAGTATTTCCTCCAAGTCGAGATCGTCGTCTTCCTCGGAGGGCAGGTCCTGAAAATAGTCAAGCTCATTTTCGTTCTTGTCCGCCTTTCCTTCTCGCTTGTCCATAACATCCAGAAACGACTCCATCTCCGACAGTTTGAAGAATGCATCATCGACCTCAGAGGGAACCACCTTTGTGGCGGAGCCTTTCCTTCCAATCTCCTTCTTCTGTTTCTCTCGTTTCTCCAGAGCGTCCACATCAAAATCTAAATCGGAGTCTTCATCAGTGTAGCCGTCTGCCCCATCCTCAGCATCAGCAGCCATTTTCTTAGACTGTCTGGGTGGTTCCTCCTCTTCTTCATCATCATCATCATCATCCGTCTCTACTTCTGCCTCCTCCTCCTCCTCTACCAGCACCGTTAATGTCTCATCTGACATAGCCTCATCGGATGCATTTTTAAAGTGTTTCATTACAGCGTTGTTCTGTAGCTCCAGCTCCTGCCAGATCTGCTCTTCATCAAAGTTTTCCACCACCAGCTGAGCCAACGGGCTGCCTTTATAATCTGCAGGCTCTTCAGCTTTGTGCAGGTCATACAGGATCTTAGTGATAGAGGTAAAGTCTTCTGCCACGCCATCTTGGAGGCTGAAAGAGTGGAAACACACAGTCAGTATGGCACGTCTGGTGTATTATTAGAAGCAATAGGGTGTTTTTTATTTGTATTTGTCCAAAAGACAGGAAGTCTGATGAGTGCACTGTCAATGATAGAGTTTGTACTCAACATAATATAATACATTCATCTCTGACACTGTTAACATTTGAATTATGTAGTTATTATTTAGTGGTATGTCCTTCTTTTTAAAATAACAATTTGGTATTTTAAGATTTCTTTAAGCGTGTTTCAGGGTTTTTGCCGCAATAGTTTATTACTTCTAACATCATAAAAATGAATACACTGTATAATACCATTGTATGAATGTTAAATAAAAGACTGCAGGTGCTAATTTACACAGCATTTTTTATATATATATGTATGTTGACTTTTAGACCAGAAGTAATCTACTAATTACTTTGATTGAGAGACAAGACGCATCAGAATCTGAGGTTTACCAACAATTCATACAGACCAACGACATCTGTTTGTGTATTCAAGAGTCTCACCCTACATTGGACCGCTAAATCCTGTGACACTGGATAAACATCAAATGTAGAGAATACATTCAGATGATGACGTTACGTTCTGTTCCTCTTTGATACAAATGTTATAGCAGCTGGTTGTTTTGCAATAGATCGTGTATCACAATCACGTGCAGCATTTGATTGTACTGTACCGATTGTTTCTTTGGATGCTGTATAAATACATTTGCCATGCACTTATCGAAATAAAACTGTGTTAATGTAGTAGGGTCAGCTGTCCACTTTAGTCTAATATATCAATTAAATCTTGTTTGAATTGTAGTAAACTACCAGTCTATATGCAGGCTAGTTGTTGATAAAGAATAATTAGAATTAGAATAATTTGGTACCAACTTTTCTACTATCCTCCCAAAGCCCCCTGAAGTATCAAAGCGGGTTAGCAGTCCATGCAGTTAGCTTTAGCTAACGGTTAGCTAGTTCCGACTCTTCTCCTCAAACATGCGTAAACAACATTTAACCGCTTTTTCAACAACACAAACACACAGACAGCAAACACTTGCCTCAGAAAGTTCTCTGGTTGTGCTGCGGTGCTATTTATTGTCTTTACACACTCCTCCAGCACACTCAACATATCTCCACTGGCCATCGTTTCTCCCACATGCGTAGCCATCTGTGCCGCAGGTAAACAGGCTCACCCAGAAACTCGTCCGCTGCTGCTTTTGGTTCCGACATACAAACATGGCGTCCGCTGTACTGAAGGTTGCAGGTTGGTATAAATCATCATTTTAAAACCAAACGCATACTTTCACCAGTTATTGGTTCGTCCTCAAATGATTTATTGTTAAACCTAAAAACAAGACGACAACATCAGCTGTGTCACACAAAGTTACTGTCCCTATTTACGTTACATCATGTGTTTGTCTTGTTGCAATGTTCGGGTAACGTTACATGACACTTTTTTGTGTTTTTTGTAAAACGACTGTATTACTTATATCTGAATACATGCTAAGATAACTTTCGTACAGACTCTTATATTCACCAATCTACAAACGGTTTTTTTCAAGTCAGGTTTGAAATGGTAGAGCTGAACTCTCTGAGACCCTAAAACTTAACATTTGACAAATGTCACAGCTGTTCGCTGTAATATTGCATAAGCTTTACTCCCTAATAGGGTGTTTGAATTGTGTTATAAACTACTGTATGTGTATCAATCATCAAACGCATGCTATGCTCAAAACCACAGACCTTTATTTTGAAATCTAGTGGAGATGCCAAAGATACACAATGCCAGGCTGAATTTTGGGAAAGGTGTGAAATTATGCATAATACATCTAGAATATTTTTATGTGATGGAATGGTGCAGCCATATAAATATGTCTCGGGTTTACTCTGAAAAATAGCCTACTGTCAGACAGTGTGGACTAAGACTAAGAGAGTTTTAGGACTATTGTTCCAAAACAATAGCCACAACTAATCTCATTATATTTGAATGTGTTTATTCAGTGGCAGGTCTTTCCAGATGTTCTCGTCTCACACTCCTGAGGACACGTTCAACAAAAGCACCCCTCCATCAGGGCCTTCCTGTGTCACTCTGGAAGCTTGGGAGGCTGAACCACATTGCCATCGCTGTCCCTGACATGGAGAAGGCCACGGCTCTGTATCGGGACGTGCTGGGGGCCACAGTGAGTGACCGGGTGCCCGTGCCCGAGCACGGCGTCTACACAGTGTTTGTGGAGCTCGGCAACACTAAGCTGGAGCTGCTCCATCCTCTGGGGGAGAAGAGCCCGATCGCTGGCTTCTTACAGAAGAACAAGTCTGGAGGGATGCACCACATTTGTATTGAGGTGAGACAGCATTGATAACTTGTCATAGGGACTACACTCAGTGGACACTTCATCAGGTACATGTGATCAGTATTATGTAGGACTCTAACTCTCCCTCAGTTAAGCTTGAGTAGAACTTTCTCACTGCAAACATTATCTGTCATAGCAGAAGAAGCACAGGCACAACTAACAACACAGATCCGTTCCCTTTATGTGTGCAAGTGAGCCAGCATGCTCAGCAGGCTTTTTTCATAGCAGACATTTTTATTTGTCATACTTGGACAACCCCAGGTGTTACATAATTGATGGCTCATCAGTAAGCCCTGACAGTGAGCCAGCATGCACAATAGCAGAATCCTGAAACCAAAGAAGGATTCTTTCTTTTATGTTATGCAAGAATTGCTTTGAAACTACTCCTGTCACATGTTGTTGAAATGTCTTCTGTGAACAAGGCCAACACCGGGGCGCTGATGGCAGTGAAACACCCGAATAGAACGTTTCCATTATTCATTCATTCGTTTTACCCGTTTGATGAGTCAGAATGTCTGCCCTGAGAATGGTATCATGTTACAAAAAACATAGCAGCACATGAACAACAAACATCCTGCACCACTTTGTCACAAAGATGCTCTTTTGGGTCTGGAGTCTGGAGACACTGAACTCCAGCTTTAGGCTTTTGGTGGAAGACTTCCAGTGCTTTCATACCTGAAGTGTTTGGTGTGGTTTAGGGGAATATCGTGTATTTGCACATTTGGTTTGCTTCTTATTTGGGTTCCTCTGTAAACGCTAAGCTAAAGAATCAATCAATTAAACAATCAATTATCCAACAGCCCAATTGATAGATGAACCAATGTTAGCTTAATACCCAATATAATTACTTGTGTAGATGTTGACTGCTAAGTAACAAGCATTACAGAAATGTTAAAGAAATGTGTGCAGCAGTCATCCAGTGGTAGAAACAATATTACAGTTTCTCCACCAGAGAGCACTGACAGGTTTGATTGTAAAATGTCCCACACGGTACAAAAAATGAGTGTCAAAATACTTAAACTGTCAATTATCAATATTGGTGTCAGTCTCTAATTCATTATTATGGCAGTGAAGCTACCTTAAACAAAACAAATTTGGAAACCAATACAGTACACTTCACTGTGCATTGAAGGTTATCAGTATGATGGTGAGTGTATCAGACTAGCCAATGTTAAAAAAAGGTTGAAGTTTTCCTGATGTTTGCAGGTAGACAACATTAACGCTGCAATAGCGGACCTGAAAGCAAAGAACATCAGAACTCTGTCAGCAGAGCCCCGGATAGGTGCTCACGGGAAACCAGTGATGTTCCTCCATCCTAAAGACTGTGACGGTGTGCTGGTGGAGCTTGAAGAAGCCTGAACACCAGTCTGGCAGGAAACGTGGGAGCTGTTAATTCACATATTCCAGAGTCAGTTTGCTAACAAATGTTGATTTTGTAATATTCTTTATAGAACTTTTGATCTCAAGCTGCCTCAAAGTTCTTCACTTTCCTCATGTGTTGGGAATAAATTACAGCATGGTGTTCAGTGGATGTCTATTTGCATTTGAGTTTGGACTTTGACTTGTCTTCATGCCACTATTCAACAACATAACAGGACGACAACATAGTCTCCAATAAAAAAACAAAACTTGTCTTTAAGGTGAAACATGCTTAAGTTCGCAGTACAGAAAAGATGGCCAACAATTCAAAATCTTAGATTTTTTTAGCATGGAGCACAAACAGAAAAACACATTTTTGTTAAAGTAAATTCCTTTTTTCATATTTAAAACTGTATCACCACTAGAAGTGACACCAGTCTCTCCGAAAGAAAACGGATTACAAACTCATGTTGCTGCAAGTCTACGCACAATCTACACCTGCTGCAAAACATTTGAGTTGGAAATCCCCCGATCACGTGATTCTAGATGGTGCATAGATAGTAACTTTTAAAACCGGTCTTTGGTACCATCGGTTAATGATCAGTCTGAAATACTCAGGCACAAGACAAGTGGCTATTTGCTAATGCCTTGAGACCTGAACTTCTGATTAGTTTCACATCCAGCTACTTATTTGGGATTTTTAGTGTATATTTTCTAGACACCACAAGCTCTGAGGAAAACAGTAGTTATGTTCCTCATTTAAGTAAACATGGTGATTATTTTCTTAACTACCAGTCTGTGGAGTCTCCAACTACCAAAACATTTACAGTAGCTGTCCATAAGTTTAAATGCAATGCAAATAGCCAGATCTTTAAAAACCTGTCATTTGCAACAAAAACACAACCTACACTAGAAGCTCACTGCCTAGTTCTGTTTTCTCAGGTAATGGTATTTTTACCCCTTTGTCAGTGGACCAGGTTTTTTATTTATTTATTTTTTTTTTTTTAGATACAGAGTTCAATTCTGGTTTTAACATTGAGACATCAAAAAAAAAAAAGAGACATCAGAATCCAGAGGGTTCGTTTTATTTGGTTTCATTAACAACTCCTGGCGTAAAACACAGCAAACACATAGTAATGACGTAGGCAAAGCTGACAGCAGAGAGAGAAGTAAAAGATACAAGAGTGGGCTTTGGATGTAATAGCTCACAGCTCAGGGATTAGTGAAGTAACTAATGTGGAGTAAACGGCAATAACAATGCGAGTAATATAAGAGGTTTGAATTACTTGCCAGTACCATGCAGATGACTTCATATTTGAAGAACGATTGAAAGCAAGATACAAATACACATATGTAGAAAGCCTTCGTCTATGTGATTTGGATGGATTTAGCTGCTTTCTTTTCCCAGGGTGTGTTTGTCAAACAGGTACTCGGCCAAGCCGTTCTGAGGAGCTCCCATGCGGCGCAGATTGGTCACCCAGTCTCCCAGCTCCTTGATGGACTTCACCTGCTCGTCCAGGTAGTGCGTCTCGATGAAATCACACAGCTGAACAAAAGAGTGAAACCAAATTAGGGCTGAATCACAGACACTTGCTGAATTGAACTGAAAGAACTCCCAATATGGCAAAATTGTCTGTTTTTTGTATTCATTTACCTGCTGAAATATTTTTAAATTAACACGAGCAAAGGTTACACATGAGTTGAATTGAGACTATTGTGACGATTCTATTCTGATGGTACAATCAAATAGTGTTTTGCATCCATTTAGTGAGTTATAGGTCTGTTAAATCCACTAGACTTGAAAAGAACTTGGCCTGAATATTGATTAAAATATATGTATTTTTTTTTTTTATTTTTATTTTTAAAAAGGGTCCAAGTCTGCTGAATAGTACATTTGCTTTAAAACACCCGAGCTGCAGTGTGTGAATACCACAGGCCACATTAAAGTCTGACAGATGTTTTTTCATATCTTGCAAAGAATAAAACTGAAACTTGTAGAATTTGCAGCTCAACAAATCTCTACATTTCTAAATTGCAGGTGCACAAGCGATGTGTATGTCTGAAGTGCTTTGATCTATTTTGTATTCTGAAACAGGCCAATACTTATATGTATGCAAAAAGTAACTGGATCAGTACGTGGATTGGCTAATCCACTTAATATGCTAGATAGTTATTTTAAATTTTTATAGTTTGAGATTGGTGTTCTCTAGAACCTAAATGTTGACACGTGGAAAAAATGTTTTTAAAGGTGCTTTGCAACCACGAATCAATACTCACATGTGGGTCATTGTGATCAGCGCAGAGCTTGTGCAAGTCCAGCAGTGACTGGTTCACGCTCTTCTCCAGCTGCAGGGCACATTCAAGGGCCTCAATTCCACTGCCCCACTCATCCCTCTCTGGCTTCTACAATACACAGCGAGACACTTATTAATGAGAGGTGGAATGCCAACGACCCGACCCAGCCAACAAGCCGTCTGATTATTTCAGAGTGGGTTCTGCAGTTTAACGTTCGACGGGTTGTGTTTTTTGTGTCGTGAGAGATAAGCAGCGCAGCACTCTCACACCCTTTCTATCTTTTTGGCCTTATGTTGCCCTCCCAACATGCGCTACACGATAGCCCAGAACAGGACTTTCACACCCAGTGCTTACGTTAAAGCGGATTAATTGTCACAAAAAACACATTAAATCAAATATGAGCTTGTACCTTGACATCTTGCAGGAAGATCCTCCCTCCCCTCTGGTTCTGTAGTTTCATCAGCTTCTCAGCATGCTCGCGCTCCTCATGCGACTGATCACGGAAGAACTTGGCAAAGTTGTGCAATGCCTGATCATCCCGGTCAAAGTAGTATCCCTGTGAGGAGAAAAGAGTGGAATGTCTGCGTTTTTAAAAAAAATAGACATTTCCTTCAGGTGAAACCAAAAAAAAAAAAATAAATAAATAAAAAAGAAAGTCCTGAAATGTGGCTGAAACGTAAACACAGAAATGCCTAGCTGCCAAAATAATTACACAGCTAAAACTAGCTGTGCATGCTGAATTTAATATGCTAAAATTATGCTTTAAATGAAAATAATATTCCAACCCTACATTACGATAGGTGTGGGATCGATAGGTGAAAGCTGTGCATTAAGTGAAGCACTTTTTTTAAGGCTAGGCAATGCCCTCCATGCCCGGTCTCTGTAAATAATCTCTGAAATGAACTTCAACCTTTGTTTTGTTTCTCAGCCAGACGTCCATTTCACCTCTCCATTTCACGTGACATGAAACAGACCCACCTAGACGCTCAGGTACGCGGTTGACGAGTCACTTTAATTAACACAGCTGCTCTGATGGTGGCTTTTATACATCATGCCAGAATGCAGTCTGGTTAAAAGAATTAGAATCACTTCTCCATAATAACGGACACTTTTTATAACTGGTATACACAGTTCCTCTTATGCTTAGTATAAAGCGTCATCAGCTGCTCCACTCTGGGGTTTCCACTCTTCTTTGTTCCCTCAGCCGAGTTTCATTATTGCCTGAACACTTCTCTTAATTGGACTCTCACCATAGACAGGTAGACGTAGGAGGCATACAGCTCCAGGTTGATCTGCCTGTTGATTGCAGCCTCGCAGTCCTGGTGGAAGTTCTGTCTCACCTGGGAACTCATGGTTCTGAAACACAGCCAACAAAACCCTTACTAGACAAACAGACTCAGAATGATACAACTCATAAGCATGTGTAACAACAGACACGTTTGATAGGTCCGTGTGGTATATGTCACAATTAAAGATTAAACGATGAAGTGTGTTTTCAGTAAATTAATGAGCATTTTGACAATCTGTCTTTCACAATGAAAATTAGTTTTTAACTTGGGTAAAAATCTCACTCGCTAGGTGCACTGCTATACATTTACTTTAAATACAAAAACTGTAGAACAATGTCTACAAATATCTGTTGTGAAGAACAAAAAAAAAAAAATAAATAAATAAATAAATAAATGCCAATCGATGGGCCCAACCTTTATCAGAGGTATCATTTTCAGAGCGCTCACCACACCTAATCATTACCTCATCACGAGGTTTGTTTGACGCAGGCTCATTTTATGCAAGAGGAAATCTAGTCACAGAAATAAAACTCAATTGTCGGAATATCATATTAACTTGGCTGTTGGTTTCTTTAAACAGCTATAATGTTGCAGAACGTCACAAACATCGCGTGGACACACGACTGTTTAACTGTTCGGTTGGTCATTGTGTCCAATGTTGTGGTGCGCCATGCCTCGCGCTGAGGACAATAACGCTACAGAGGGAGGAGGACTGCGCCAAGGCCTCACTGGAGATAAACAACCAGTACTACCGTTACTCCGCTGAACCCACATTCACGGAGACGTCGGTGTGGGTCCGTCAGCGACAGGAAAATATACACACGAGAAGACACAATGCATAGAGATGAATTCTTACCAATTTCGAAGTGGCGGGTCTTCTTGTGAGGAGGTCGAACAACTGTCCCGAGTGTCTGGCGTTGTCGTTGGCTAAACAAACAGTTAGCTATAGCTAGCAAGCTAAACGTGTTCAGGATATCTTTAGCTGTTGTTGTTTCAAGGTCAAATTAATTTCAGTCGATTGTTATCAATTATGGTTTGAGAGATCAAAGCTATTATTTGCGTCTGAAGACAGTTGAAAGGTTGCCGTTCAAGCACTGTTGAAGCAGGTAACCTTCACTGTCCGCTGGCGACGACCGACTGATAAGCAGATGAAGTGGACCGTGATGTAACCGCCCGGGAGAGGGAGGGGCCACGGAGGCTGTACCGCGAGCTGCCCCGCCCTTCGTGTATTTTATACCTTGTACTAAAGTTCAGAGAATTTTTTTCAGTGGTGGCAAAGTATATTTACTGAAGTACAATATTGTGGTACTTGAATATTTCCTACTGTATACATCTACTTCACCAGTCTTGGTGGAAAGTACTCAAGTACAATTTAAACTTTATTTGAGTAATTCCATTTTCTGCTACTTTAAACTTCTACTCAAATACAGAGGGAAATATTGTACTTTTTACTCCACTTCATGGCTTTTAATGTTTTAGTTATAGTTACTTTGCAGATTAAGATTATGAATACAAAATAAGCAATTAGAAAAGCTTCACTTTACTCATAAGGCAGCAATCCATTAGTATAATATGAATTGTTATAAAATGAGCCATTCAGCAAGTACTTTTGATACTTTTGTACTGGTGATACGTTAGGTATATTTTGATAGTAATACTTAATACTACTTACTGTCATTTTACTTGTACTTTTACTTGTAGAGTATACAGTATTAATGAGTATTTATTCACAGTGTTTTTGCTACTTTAACTTAAGTAAAATTCTGGGTACTTCTTCCGACATTATTATATTCCTCTAGGAAGATATTTTGACTCAACTAGGTTTATCTGACAGTTAAAGTTATATTACTTGCTGATTAATATTATTTATTGAAAACATCTGATTGGTGAATGACATATAATACATTATAGATTTAATATCCAACAGATGAATCAGGTGGAATAGGCCAGCCGTGACCAGCTATAACATTGACATGCTGCTTACATTCCAATGTACCTGTACGAGCCATTAGTTAGGTCTGGGTATTATATCAGTTTATATTGGGAGCCTATCTCGGGTTGACCACGGGTGGCAGTGTGTATTAGTGTGGCAGGTAATTGATATATGGGGCACAGGTGCAACAGGCAGGTAATGAGGCATGGGTGACGGGGAGATCACACGGTTTTTTACCGCAAACAAGACACACAAGAGAGGAGACCAGGAAGATAAGTAAGATATCATATTATGTCATCATCTGTTAACCAATTATTCTAATTAAACAGGAACCTCACCCAAAAGTGAAAAGCCTGGAATCTTTATGTCAAAACGAGTAAGAAAACACAATCTTCTCCCGCACCCAGCCGAGTGGCTATGTTGCTGGAATCAGTCACTACAGTACCAATACAAATAATATGACACTCTAAAAGAAGCCTTTCAGCACAAGGACCACTTCTAGAAGCATTCGAGCGTAACAAAGGGATCAAGTTTATTTGTATAGACCAAAATCACGAGTTTATATCAGAGCAGATGACTAACAATATCCACAGCATACAACATCCTCTATCCTCAGACCTCCAACATAAAAAACACACATAGCTACCATGCTGACTCAGCTTTGAACATGACATGACTCAGCTCATTGGAAAACTCCAAAAGTTGGAGATTAAGTAAGCCGTATAGTCACACACATGACTAATTGGCTTATTGGGACATACTGTGTAAGTTACCATATTCAAAGTTCATCGTGTGGTTTAAACTTGTTCCAGCTTTCACAAGGCTAGATTACCAAGTGGGCAACTGTCACTGGGCACCAAAACCCCAGGTTCACAGGCCCACCGTGTGGCAGTTGGTTTGTGGTACTCTTTTTGGGAAATGTCCATAAACTAAAGCACCATATCACAGACTGGGTCCTGCTTTATTACCTGATTTTAAGCCCTGTTTTGAAAACGGGTCCTGTTGTACATATTCCCAAATTAAATTCTGTCAGGTTCATAGGGCGGGACTTTGGCTCAATGCTGTACTCAGAGATCCCCATATGTCTTAACAGTTTACATTGGAATGAGTGTGTGTGGGTTTAGTAAGAGGTCGAGGTCACAAAGTAAAGTTAGCTTAAAAACATAAAGTGATGCACAATGTTCTGTATTTGACTATATATACACTATGAACAACACAGTAAGAGTTGTTTCTTGCCTTGAACAGGATGCAGTACCTTTTGTCAGCTAAGTCTTACATCACCCCCAAGATCCATCTATCAAATATTGTACATTTAGAGCCTGCCAGCGTAGGAGAAAGGATTTGTAGGCATTGTGTTTTCACTGCCGGTGAGTACTGTTCAAACAAAAAATCAACTGTACCCATAGCTTTGTTGGCTGTAAGAGTTTACATTTAAGTGTGATTTTAGTAACTCTGTCATTGTCTACTGTATTGAAATGGTTTTGTGAGACACCGTGGGATAATAAGAGGAGGCAGTGCTTATCAAGAATTCACACTATTGAAATAATGATTTATTTGTTTTGATGCTGTCGTAAATAGACATCCATGATGTTGACCTTTGAACCACATCAATTGGAAGCACTTGGTTTGACCCGAGTAAAACTTTAAAGTCAAGGTTTTCTCTTCTCTTTATCAGTTCACTGAACACTAGAAACCTGATTTCACTGATTAGATTGATCGCTGTTTTGTAGTACATCATTTTTCTTTTGATTCTTATGAATGCATTTTGTAATTGGCAACCTGTAAGACTACATATGTTTTTGTAAACAGTGAACCTTCAATTATACTTCAGAGCCAGTTTGCTTTAAATACATTTGGCGACCCGTCACCTGAACCCACAGCGTAGAAATGACTACGGACCAGCAGGTCACCTGCACGTGTTGTCTGATTGTTTAACCACAGCAGTAAGTAGTGCAAGTATAAGCATAGTGAAGGGATCAACATAGACCTCATGGATAATTCAAAAATGTTTTAAACACTGCATGAAATAGAGGGCCATGTTGCATTTACTTACATGTGGCATCTGCTGATCTGTAGGCTCCATTACATAATTCATGAGTCAATAACAAGCTAGGTAGTTACTCTGGTGTGCTGAATGTGCATAATCTAGTCAAATTAAGTTCTGACTTTCACACATTTAAAAACCTTGAGTTAGAGGTGGCTGTTTTATTATCTTTTAGAGGAGGCAGCACACATTGTACCTCAACAGCGACACACCTTTTCATACCGTACTTAATACCAGGATCACTTGATTCACTATGTCATTCTGCAGTGAAAAGAAATTCAAATAGTTTGGTGTTTTTTTAATAAATTTTATTATTTTTTGAAAAAGTTTAGTCGAACAGGCCGAATCCCATGTCGTCATCGGACCCCTCAGACTCCTCCTTCTCTTCCTTCTTCTCCTCCTCAGCAGCTGCAAAACAAAAAGCACTTCATATTATTTCCTGCTATAGTCACCATAACATATTTAAACAGCTACGCTCATGAGATCACTGTTAATTCAAGCAATCATTAACATCTATGTCATTACATGACAAATTGTGTGAAGTCACATCCTTTTCTATCAAATATGGAAAGTATAACAAGTTTATCCAAAAGGACCCTGCTTAAAAGCCAATAATGTCCCATGAATTTAAATTGTTTTGACAGATTACCAAGGTGACTTGTACCCACCAGGTACATTCTGACCATTTGTAAAATTTGACTTGAGGAAAAACTATTGATGCCTAACTGATTTGGCTGCATGTAATCATGTTAATTAACATACGAGGTGTAGACAAAGGCACCGTGTGCCAAGCGTCGTTGGCGGTGACAAACAAGGTGCTAAGCTGCAAAGCTCACCTGCAGGGGCAGCAGCTCCACCTGAGCCAGCAGCCGCAGAGGTGGCAACGGCTACAGCACCACCTGCTGGCACGCTGGCCAGTTTACCGTAACCTGAGGAGACACAAGTTGGTAGACATAAGATCAGGTGATCACATTGACACTCTGCAGCCAGACACAGGACAGGTCAGTTATCAGTATGTTATCACTAGATATAATCAGGCAATTTGTTCGTAATACTCTGACATAGTTTGTTTAATCTTAGCTAATTGAAATTAACATGTTGGCTCCGCCTGCTATTAAATACAAAATTTTGATTCAAAGAGTTATGAGTAATGACATTAAGAAAACAGTTGATTTCAAACTAAAATCTAAATTAATTGCTACAGACACAAATGCACTGACAAACACTCACCTGTGGCGATCACCTCCTCCACATTCTTGCCCTTGAGCTCAGAAATGACCTGTTGAGAGATATCAAATGTGTGAATATCACAAAGGCAATGACTAGTTGCTGGTACAAGAACTGCTGCCATAACACCAGACACACAGTTGAGTGCAGGACGCTCTGTACCTTGTCCAGGCGGGCGTCATCGGCCTCAATGCCAACACTTTCTAGGATGTTCTTGATATCCTTGGCTGCAGGGCTGCCATTGCCACTCAGGGCAGAGAGAAGGTAAGCAGCAACGTAACGCATCCTGCAGAAAACAACCAGGTAGGTTCAAACAGGGAGCAGATGTGCTTATGGACATCACTGACCAGAAACAATAAAATGTGTACACATTTAGCTACTTTTCAACATAAGAAAAAAATAATTTACGTTAAAGTAACCAAATCATACATTTATTAAATTCGTACATATTTAGACTTCTTAAATCAACACATTGACGATCAACATTAAAACCATGAATGTAACGTGTACAAAATGAAGTACTTAGAGGCACCTCTATTATAAAACCAGACCAGGCATCTTTTGTTATAAACTGCAAACCTTTCTGATCTAACCCTCTACTTAGCACGTGACAGTAATACTGCCAAGCAGCATAATCTTCAAATGTGAGTTTTTTATTCTTTATAGCTAACGTTAGACGTTACATCGTATATCATTTTAAACCCGCCAGATTGTAACGACAAAACGCTGGAGTTGAAGACATCTTTATGTTTCAAAACACCGCGTTACTGGGTTTCTGGTCATGTATAAAATATATGTATATATATAACCGGGTATCAAATAAGAGCATCTATTGAGACTAGACTTGTTACTGGGTTTCTGGTCATGTATAAAATATATGTATATATATAACCGGGTATCAAATAAGAGCATCTATTGAGACTAGACTTCATGGTGTGAACTCCATTTTATTAACTATGAAGCATAAACTATCTGCAGTGAAAAATGTTAGATTTTCTCAGACAAATGTTAGTTTGAAACGTGTTAAAGAAATACCAGTTTTTACACCCATGTGGCGGCGTGTTCTTCAGTCCCGGTAACATTAGCTAACGGTAGCTAACCTAGCCGCCAAAGACGTTGCGGTGTTGGAAATGAGATAATATCGCTAAAATGTCGCTCTTTCATACTTTCCAGCTACTGGAGGTGATGGTGTACTTATTTATATCAATAACATGCGTGTTCTCCCCGTGATAAATACATTTATTATATCTTTAAAACACACTCACTTGAGCTAGACGGTGAACGCGTGTACACTTCGAGGTTAGCACGGATAGAAAGGAAGTTACGTCACGCGACGAAGGCGAAAGAAACCTCTTCTTCTTCTTCGTGTTTAATAAAAGTCCGAAAACAGGTACACCGCCACCTGCTGTTCCAGAGAGTGTAGTGCACACTGTGCTAGTTTCTAGGGCTGAGTGTTTATTATCAACATACACGTAGAGAATGCTGATATCTTATAGTGCAGTCATGAAGCGTTATTGTAAACCTCTACACAACCCAACAATGGTTTCATACATTAGATGTAGAACAGTATCTCAAAAAACAAAAAAATACAGAAAACCACCACAGCTCTATTTCTATTAATAAAACACCTAAATAGAAAAAAGCAGTGAAATGCAACAGATATTAATCTGAATGTTGCATTTAAAATTAATTTGTATTCATGTCTATTTATTTGAAATCATTATGGGACATTTTTGTATTGTTATATATCTATGTTCCATGTACTTCCATTAAATTATACTTGATACAATAAAGACGAGAGGTAAAAAAAAAAAGCATTATTGAAAGGTTCCAATCACTGTCCAAGAAACCAATAACATGGGTACACATCATTCAAGCTGCTGTCAGGGGGTATTTACTGATGTATTTTACATCGTAGAGCAACATTTTTAAATCTCTTGAGCTTATGTTAACCACAGACCTTATTTTAGGCATCTAATCAAAAAACGGTAAAAGAAAAACATTGACAAGGGAACCGGAAGTGCAAAAATGTGGACTCATGCCCGGGTTGTAGAACCACCGTTCTACTCCTCCCAACAGTATTTGACAGCTAAAATGTAACATTTCACTCTACATCAGAAAGAGCTCTTACTGTGCGACTGTTCATGCTCTTGATGCAGATTTTCCATAAAACATCCAACACTTACAGTATGTGTGAGACTTGAAGAGTGTAGACTTTTTTGCAGCCTGTAATTGCGTCTTCTACAAGTATTACATGTTTGGAACATAACCTGTAATAAACGATAAGAGACATGCCCATAAACATCTTGTTTTGATTATGAAGGGATGGGATCACAAGTGTCCTCTCTGCGCTTTGACTGCCTTTGGTGGTTGTTTCCACTGTTATTGAGCCTAAAATTAAAAATAAATATAGTGTAAAAGATGTTCAAAAAACCACCAGAAGTCAAATATTTAAGCAGTTTATTTAGTCTTTAGTCCAACTGTTATTTTATTCTACATCACAACATTGTACATTCCACATCAATGTAACACAGTAAACTGGGTAAGAAACCAGAACACAGAATAACACAACATAGCCTACAGGTAATACTCCTAAACAAGCACAGACTCAATTATTTCAAAACATTATCAAAGTTTTCACAAATGTTGCAAGTTTGGTCTTGGTACTAGAAAGAAAAGACAAATCAGTTCAGACCTCAGAAAAGAGGGGCTGATGTAGGACAGTTCATCTCCAACGTTCACACCGTCAGGAGACCTCGGTCCAACAGCAGCGCTGCTTTAAGAGACACTTTGCTGACATGGCCCTGGTACACTGTAGTCAAAATGGAAGTACCCATTATTCCTGGTATTTGTTTTTTAGGAAAATCACTTATAAAACTTGAGAAAAATATCAAAAGAAAGCTATTATAAAAAATACTCTATTGACCATTCCAATATATAGACAAGGGAAACTGGTAGAAACTTGAAAGGTACTTCACAAACGTTTGCAACCAAGTTAGACAATGGTCAGTGACATTCAGTGGTGAGTGTGACTGTGCAGTATCAATACCAAGTCTCATTACATGTTTTCCTGATTTACTATTCATGTGTGTAAGCAGTGGATCTAGCTAGCTAGTGTTGAATAAAACAATCAATACATTATATTAAGACATTTCGAACTTCTATGTACACTCAGACTCTCTGCCTTGAAACTAAAGTATGCTCACAGTAGCCTATGGAATGGTCTATTGCTAACCACACGTTCACATCCCGACCATCGTTAATTAGACAGCGAGGCTAATGTCAAATGGAGACTTTCACTGCAACTACTTTGATGATCAATGTGAGAAAGTTAAACATTGTAAATGTCTCATAAGATAATTTAACTCCAATGTGTCTGAGTGCAGCGTTCCCAAACGGAGACATTTGTCCACACAGCCTTAAATCAGTGATGTCCAATAACATTCTGCAGTAAAATGACAACTATTTTGCACCATTACAGGATATTTCCAAAGTTTGTTAAATGACTTTGCATAGATAATTGATTTTGCATCCATTTTTTGCAGCGCGTTTGATTTATTTTATTGTTCCAAAATTTGGCATTTTTCTTCAAGGAGCAATGGATTACAGGGAGCACACCCACTACAATATAACGGGCTATGTGATCTGTGTGTATCATCACTTTTGTCTTGCAATATTAAAGTAATGTACAATCTGGCAAAGATGCCTCCCACTAACTCCAGTGAAGATAAAACCTGACATTTAACAATGGACATTATGTAGCGACTGTAACAAACAAAAGAAAAAAAAAAGTGATTTGTTTGCTCTGAAGTTAACTTCAGCAAACAGCCATTTTAGTTCCAACTATTATAATTATTATTTAGTTCCCTTACTGTATGTTAATAGATGGTGGATAACTTAACACTCAGCTACACAGGCAATCGGTGAACTGCTGAACTATCTAATCAGCACAATAATGTCATGTCGGTCACGACTTAACTGGAAACCCATTTAACACTAAACTGCATTAAAAAGGAATTAATTTCTGAGGAATGGTTCAAAGAGACTGAGGCTACACTGAAGGCAACATGTTCCTGCTTCCATACATTGCATGCGTTTCTGTTACTTTATCCACCATCCATCCAACCCTACTTCAGTGACACACATCAAATATATCTTCACTACCTTCCTGTCTCAATGATGTGATGCGTTGATCCTGAGACGCACATATTTTGTTGTTCCTCTAACAGCCATTTATACTGAAGCTTATTAGTTTGACCCTCGCTGGGAAAGCAAGAAAAGTCTCATTTTTGTTTGAATAATAAAATGCTTAAAAGAAAACCATGACTTGCAGACTTGTTTGATTGACATGTTGCATGTAGACATAAGTGTAGGATTTGAGCTTCTCCATGAGGAAAGGTTTTTTAAAAGCATTAATATTCCACTTCATAATAAGGAACATCCATATTACAGCTAAACATGCACTCAGCAAACACTTTAAAACTATAAAAGTATGGGAGGACGGTCTACATATTCAGCATGTTGGGGGACATTCACACCGTTTTGACATTAGCCTGCTTAAACCTGCCTGTCAGGAAGTTGAATGTTTGGCAGTATTCAGTAACAAAATGTCATATCATTCTCATTGTTAGAATATTGTGCAGTTTGTATATTACATACAAAGTACATAGGTGCCATTAAAGTGTTGGCTTTAATGGAGCAAAGACAACGGCTAGTGATGATAAAAGAATAACGACAAAAAGATACGTAAATAAGTCTGCAGTGACATGCAGGTCAGAAACAGTTTTAACGTATTAATAAGTTATTAAAAGTATGGGTGTACTCCTGTTTTTAGTCTTATCCCAGCACCAGTTAAACATGTCAACAACTATCAGGATAAAAAGAAAATGTTCAAATGAAGTGAATGTTTCATTTAAGAAACACTTTTGTTCTGCAAGACGTTGTTAAACAAACTGACAGAAAAATAAAATATGCCAATGAAGCAGATTTACAGCATAATCCCTTAAACACGGTGTAAAGTCTGAATATGAAGAAGCCGTATATCATCAGCTCACATTAGGCATTACTGTGACCACAGAGATTGTTTGATATTCCAAAGACAGATGTTCAGTAACTGACTACTGTAGCTGGTAAAAAGAAGAACATGACATATAGTACATTCCTGATTTATGTCAAGACAAATTAAACAGAAGCTGAACAGCTTTTTATCTCATGTCATGCTGACAGCAAGTATTTGCTTATGAAGGTTTATTACTTTATTAAAAGTAGAAATGGGAGTCTGTGGCGGCAGCAATTTAGTTCAAAAGTTGCCGAGACCCCATTACATCACTTACAGTGCGTGCTGAGCTATTTATAGTGTGCTGTGACGTTAGAAATCTATAAATGTATGCCCAGAGAAAAATAGATAATCCATCATTTTTGTTTTGAAGTGTCCTTTCAGTGGTTTCCCTTATTATCCAGCATACAGCTGTTTCTTTTTAACTAATTAAAACATTCATCAACTCCTCCAAAGCTTCCCTTCTCCGGACATTGCCCGTAGAGCGGCAATAAAAATAAAACGGCACCTTTTCCGAGTTTGCACAATTAAAGGGTTTCTACAAATGCCCCCATGTATTTATATAAATTTGAATCTTTGAAAATAACAGATGCAAAGGATTTAGTAATTCCTGCCACAAGCATTTAATTACCAGTACTTGACTTTAAACCATTAAAAGTAAAAACATAACGGTGAACACAGTACATAAGATAAACATGCTTGCCCTGAGGCACTTGGTAGTGGCTGTGATAAAAGAATTAAAAACACTACCTTTCCATTTAAAGGAATTGTGTAGTTGGTCTCAAAAGCATTCAGAGTTGCATTCAAATTGTCAATTCAAAAATAATGCACACGTGTGAGTGACCACTTATACTGACAATCATGATCATTATTACGTTTGTCTAGAGCTGTAGTGTCCAGTGTAACAATGGCAAATATTAAAAAATGCTGCAGAAAAGAGAAGAAGCACGATGTACAGTATATGTGAGTAGGAACTGAAACTAAAAACTTGAGTGTGTGTGTGTGTGTGAAGCATTTTTTGGGGCAGGGAGATAAAAAAAAAAAGAGAGACCAGAATACATGGCCAGAAGGCTAGAGGAGGAGAGACATGGGAGCTGGGCATCAACACAGATAAATCCTACTGGGGGTAGTTGTTCTGTTGCCGGCGCTTCGCCGACCTCATTTTCTCAAAGCGTGACTCCATCTCCTCGAGGACTTTGGGGGTGTACCTTACTACCAGCTTCACTGAGCTCTGAGCTGCTTTGAGGAGTTCCACAGCTTTCTCGTGGTGCTCACCTTCCACACTCTGGGGGAAAAACACAGAAACATGCTGTAAGATTTTAATCACAAAGAGGAATAACAACCGTTGTAAAGTCCACTGTTTGTGTAGCTTCATAATCCAAAAATCAATATACAGTGGGCAATTGTTAAGTAACACGTTATGTCGTAACCTATGGAAGAAACAATAACCTCAAAGCTTAATAGGAATTGGAGAGACTTTAAAACTATCATAAGGTTTGGCAGCCTGGTTCAACTTTCTCATATAAACATTTGTAATTTGGAAATTTTAATGGGAGAATAAACTGAGCAATCAACAAAATCTGTTTATGTTGTACAACAATCGGATGATTGTTATTGGCTGATCCCGGCATTTTAAACTAACTAAGCACATCTGCAGAGTGCTGCCGTGTGGAGTTTTTTTTAAACAAATAACTGTATGTTTAAATTCTAAACAAAACACATTGCTTGTATTATTGAAGCCTATAAAACATGTTGAATGCAATTCCCTTCCTCATAAACCATTCTTAGAGGCAGCAATTCTCAGAAGGATTTGAAACCTTTATCGTTTACATTCATATTTGCTTTTCTAGCAGTCTAGCAGGCGCTATATTGGCCGTGATGCTTACAACCACCTAGTGGAATAGTGTAACACCAGGACTGAATATGCGTCACCTACATACACGGGGGGAATGTTTGAATATCCCCACTGACAAATAGAGGACCTACTGCTAAAAACATTGCTCCATAGCAACAATGAAAAAAACTCTAGATTTAGTTCTTCTGACATCTGCTTTGTGCAAAGGGACTGTTGACAATAACAACATCATCACCAACATGATAATAAAATTGCATCTCTGTTGCCTGATTTCTGGAGACACCTCAGTCCAACTTTGGTGGCAAGTACACTGAACACATGAGTTACAAGTTGAAGTTTAGCTGAGCTATAAGCTAAAGAAGCAGAGGTGAACTTTGGAGAGAGTCTAAGAACATAGGGTGTCCTTTGCTCTGAAGATTGTAAAGCCCTTTGAGGCAAATTTGTGATTTATGATATTATGAAGCTATAAAAATAAAAAATGACCCGACTTGAAACGTAGAAGTAAATCTACGAGGTATTAAATTGTTAAATCTGCCCTAATTGCTCAAGTGTTTAGTTTATCACCTGGTGAATAATGAAGCCCAGTTTACAAAAAGATCATCTGAAGTGTGTGTCATGCTAAAGCTTCACTTGTAACATCCTGGAGTAAGTCTCAATGCTGTGAAGTGAACGTACCACCCCATTGACAGAGAGAAGCTGGTCGCCTCTCTTCAGGCCTCCATGTCGGTCAGCGATGCCTCCTGGGATGATCCGCGAGATATAGATAGGTGAGTTTTGCTCCTTTCCACCCATTATATTGAAACCCAGGCCTTCTTCTGTTTTGGGCAGTTCCACGACACGTGGATGCGAGTGTCCCTCACTCGCTGCAAAAGCTGCCACAGTTGCCTACAAATGAACAAAGTGGTGTCATTCAACCATTGAAAATGCACTCGACACGCGATGTTAAGTGTTCAACGAGAGTAATTAAAAAAAACGAATGGTCTGAAAATAAAATGTGAAAAAGATGCTATTTGAGTTGGGTATACCTTAGCTGTGGCGTTGGCCCTGACCTCAGGGCTGCTGTTGATGTCCACCGTTTCATACACATGCTCATAAACCTGAAGAGACATTGTTGGACAATATTTTGTCACATCCCAGGAACAGCTGCCACATTTCCAAATGGTGAACACAAAGTCATCAAACCAAACCCTGTTTTTAAAACACATTCGTTTAACAGCAGACGAGAAAAGTGAACTAACGCCATGTCACAGTTAAGTGTTTTACAAATACTAAAGTCAACGGGTCTCACTTCTCTGACAGCGTTACAGAATTCACTCTGTAAGACCCTCTGCAGCGCCTGCAGTTTCCCGGGAGGCACTTCCCCCGTCCTTTGGAGCTTATCAAGCAGTTCGACAGCACGGTTAATATCTGTCAACAAGAACACACATACACCAGCGTCAGCGTTTCCATTGATATCTGCAAATTGAGACATTCACAATGACTGTTTTCGGTGTTAATGTCAGTACTAAATCTGTATCAATGTAAAGCTAAAAAGCAAGTAACTATGAATAAGCTTAGCAAATGCTTGTTGTTACCACTGAACCTGATTACTGATCACTTCTGTCAGTTAACATGACTTCAGTTAGTCTGAGATTGAATTTACCTCGACTTGCACTACAATTGTTGTGATGATAAAGACTTTGTCCCTGTGAGGAAGCTTGTCTTGCAGCACTGTTAATATACCATAAATAAAAAAATATTAAGAATACTAATAAACTGTTAAGAAACTACACATGTCAATAGAGCAACTTCCAATACAGAACACTCCAAAGCAAGATATAAAATAAGTTAATCCCTTATTAGACCCACAGCGAGGACATTAGCTAAATGATATACTATATTAGTAAATTTCAGAGATAATATATCATTAACTTCATGTTTCACAGATGAGTAATTGCCTCTACCACCACAGGGAGAAGGAGCAAACATTATCAGCTGCTCTGTCGAAATAAATATGAAATTACAATACGGACAAAAACAAGTGTGAGCCTTTTTCCTCCTCCTGTTTATGTTTTTATTATTCCGTTAATCTGTGCTAACAGCTACTGTAAGGTAGGCTGATTAAATCATTAGCTACAACTTCCTTCAGTATTTCAGTTTCACCAACAAGCGAAGAGATTGTTTCACATATTATTTTGACGTTTCTTATGTTCTTCTTTAGTCTAGGTTAACATTAACGTACATGTGTTGGGGCTAGTTTAAATAAAACACTGTATTAGCAGACACAGCATGAACTAATGTCAGCTTGTTATTAAAAGAAAGAGTGAGTCTGCTATGTAAATATGTTCTGCTCATGATTAAGCTTGTGCAAAAGAGTGCATGAAACCTCAATTATCATACGTTGAAGACGTTAACGAACCAGCTGGGTAAACTGATTACTGTATGTTGTCACCGGTATTAGCGAGTTAGCTAGTGCGCTAAGTAAAACCATGTAGCTGTAAAAGCTATCGTTACTCTCGCTCGGTGACTAGAACATTATATATATATATATATATATATATATATATATATATATATATATATTAGTCATAGTCAGAAACACTGGCTATCAGCAGGACACATTGGCCCACTAACGATACACAAGAAAGTGCCGATGATCACCAGCTCTGTGTGGCTAACGCTAAGCTATCTTAATGTCGCCATGGATCACAACAAATACTTCTAAGCTAACGCTAGCTAGCCAATTAACTTTACCTCTTTCCAACCGCACGGGCTCCCCAAGCGATGCCATTCTTGAAACTAGTGGCTATTTAATTTCAGGTAGTTTTTGCGTTAAACACTGGATATGGAAAACGAAATATGGTAATCCCCTGTGGGCTAACGTTACGTGCGTTTAACCGAGACGATACATCAGATTAGCCAAGTTAGCCGGCTAGGCTAGTTGCCAGTGTCATGATGCGTTCAAGTAATAATCGTAAAGTCTACAACTCATTACCCACCAAAGTCATGTTGTTTTCCCATAGTTATGGATGCTCCGATGCACCACTGAAGGCATCTTTCCAAACTAATGTGAATAGGTCAATATTTTATTTTCAAACAACCCAGACGTAGTTAAGTATTTATGTAATACCGTACATACATCACAATAAGGGCGCATGGCTTAATGTAGTGGATAATGGAAGTTATTTATATCCTTGAGGACCCGTCCTTCTTAATGCTCGAGTGCCTTGGTGCATATTTTATTTCTGGAGTTGATTCCCACTCTCAATGTTGGATATGTCACGGTGACTCTGGTTTAACTTGAAGTATAGGTATTGGGTTGTGTACGTTTTCTGTAATGCGCACATGGAATATGGACCTCGTGTTGTGTTTACACTATAGTTCTCCTCGCAGCATTCAGGAAAAAGGTGAAGAAAATTGCCCACTATGATCCCAGACCCATTTCACAATCACACAATCAACAGTAATCTGTGTGTTAGTGCATCATTCCTTTAACGGCTGTGCTGCACCTATATATGGATGCTCATAGCTCAAGGGATTAATACATAATATGTCAAGGGAACAACCAGAATGTTCTTTGGCTATTTCCAGATACCTCGGAATATTCTCTCTGCTGCTCTCTACTGGTTGCAGCACATATTGAGACTCCAGTACATAAATCTGCAGAAAACTGCTGCTGCACTGCTCCATGTGGGCGGAAACTTTCAAGCTTGACTCACTTCTGACCACACCCCAGTGATGACTCACAAAGTGTTTGCCTTTGACGTCTGATGAAATACACCTGCTGTGACATCACTGACTGGGGTGCGGCCAGAAGCACAACACACTTGAATGTAGTGGAGCAGCAGTATTTATTGTCTTTTTTTTTTATACAAAAGGCTCATTGTTTTTGTCTCTAAGCGTCAGCCACATCTCTGGGTTAAACAAATGCTAAATCATACTGTAAGATCTATTCACATGTATGATTTATGATCACAAAATACAATATGGGCTTCATTCAGAGTGAAAGGCAACTGGCCTATTCAGAGTCACTTTGATTAGAGGATGGCAGTTTTCTATTACTGATGCTTTGTTAAACAAACACAGCTAGAGGCTCCTACTCATGATATATGGAGCAGCTCAGAATACCTTGTCTATTATACATGGCAAAAGGTTTGATTCACTGTCCTGTATGCTGAAAATGTGTTAGTGCTCAGACATGTTGTTTGAATTGTATTAAATCATTCAAATTCTAGGGTGGACTTTCTGTGAAAAGCAAGGCAGAGCAGCTGCTTGTCTTCCTGTAGGATAACTAAATACTTTTTAAATTCTTACTTGGTGAGAACTTTTACTCTGTGATTCATGACAATAGATCATTTGAGAGACACTACTGCATGCTTGTCATCTTTCTCAGAGGTAGCATAGAGACTTTCTATTTCTTCTAAGCTTCTGTATAAAAAAAAGTAACTCACAGCATCTTCATCAGCCTCCTCTGGAGAATCCGAGACAAATAGAGAAGAAAGTGGAACATCTTTTCCTTGCTTCATGAAAAAAGTTTTCTCTTTGCAGCAATTTGTTTTCCAAATCTCAAAATGCCAGATCCGGTTCTCTTCAGAGGTCACACTTACCTTCAGGTTGATGACGAAGAAGTAAAATGAGGTGGTTGGGATACCATGTAACACAAATATAAGACATAATTGAAGCCTTCAATGAAGCTTTGTATCTGCCTTTTTATATGTGAGTCTTCTCTTTCTGAAGTACGTCTTATTATGGGACGTGGTTGATGATATTAAGATGCAAGGTGAACATGTTTAATTGTTATCCTGCTATGACCTTAAACTATGGGATCCGGACTTGGAAAGCAAGGGGTTCTCACCACGTAATGCTCACCGCGAGTTATAATCTGCTGGAGATACAAAGTTGCAGTAGTCTTTAACCCAGATACCAAACCAGGCTTTTTCCTTCCGATCACTGTAAATGTACTGCTGCATCAAATCTGAGTGTTTGTTCTTTTGTAGAAGATTCAAAGATGGGATTACCATGTCATATCAGGTGTATCTTTTTGATGTACACAAATGTATGTGTCTCTGTCGAAACTCAGTCTACTTGTACTGTAGTCTAAGTTCTTGTAATTGTAAATTACATGTGCAGCAAGTAAATCATTGAATAAGTGTATAAACACCAAAGTATCAAAGGACATTCGATACATTTGTGTAAGTAATGTGCTGGTGGGGAGCAGGAAGTGGTTTAGGAGTATTTTAAAACCTTTCCCCTCCTCATTATAATACTGAATAACACGGAGAGCTGCAAAATATACATTCTTTCCACCCATAGCATTATTCAGTCATTATTGCTTTCAGTAATATAACCGAATGCATTGACTCCTCTGCTACTGAAAATATTATATTTTCTTGCAGCCTTTAAATTTATTGAGCATCCTGGTCATGCATGATTTTAATTTGGTCATTTTGGTTGGCAGCAAATTCTTTGCACGTGCATGAGTGTGTATGTGTGCCATGCCTTCTTCCCCGCCTTCCTGTCTGTATAATAAAGTTTATCCTGCTCGGAAATTCACTGTTGAAACTTTATCGACATTGATTTTGTTTTTCAGTTGCCTATATTTTTATTTCTTCAGATATTTCAGTTTAATATTGCAAACAACTTCACAACATACAAAATGAATAATATTAACCCAGAAACATGTCAATGAATATATTTTATATATATATATATATATATATATATATATATAAATTCTTTTTTTATATATATATCTTGTCCTCTGGTGGGGATAAAAAAATAAACAGCAAAGCTTTGACAACAGCACCTTGACATAGTATGTAAGTCCAACATTACCTTGAGAAGTTTAGAACAGTAAACAGATAAATTACTTGAGAGGAAAATTGTTTTCTGCTGAATATGTAAACGGAATGTTTTTTGGTCAGCGTCGTATCCTTTTTTGTAAGTGGAGAATTTCTCAATTCACAATTGAAGCAGCATGCAAGCTTTTTGAAGATGGAACTGTCCCCTCTCATTCCTTGCCTTTTTTTTCCTCCTTCATTTTCTAATTCTTGGCAACGTAAACAAATCACAATGTCTTGAGAGATGTGATATAGTAATTTAAACTGGGCGCAAATGACTGATCAGATTTTTTTTAATCGTTTACAAGGTCATGAATATGTTCAATAAATAGACTGTAGTATCACTTTTACTGTATAAACTTCATCTTTTTTTACATGCAGTCCATAAAATTTTCATTTGACGGAATAATTTACCCTGTTATGTATATATACAAATAGATATTTTCTCTTTATTCTCTTTTTTAAACTCTTCAATAAAATCTATACATTTTATACACTATCTCCCTCTTTTAATGGTCAATGTGCATACACATGAAGTGTCTATCCTTATAAACCGCCAGCCAATCTTCTTTTTGCTATCCATGGTAAGCGCTCGCACGTAGGACTGGGTTGTCCTGCATTGGGAATTATAATGCCGCTTGTCTATTCCTCTGCAGCCCTCCTTTGTGTACCCCATGGGGTTGCATCTGGTCTCATAAAAGTATTGCTTCAGCTGGCCATTGGGGACAGGGACTTTTTCCATGACGGTAACTGTCTGCCCAGACATGTCTATTGCCGTCTTTTTATCCACAGCTGTCACCCACTGGCTAATACTGTCACACACACTGAGCTCTCCGCGCCGCGAGGGATCGGAGTGTCGCCGCACCCTCATGGACATGTTAGCGGCATCCAGATAGTTTTTGTATTCCTCCAGAAGAAAGAGCAACGGTGGCTCCAAAGGCACTTGGTTGCTGATCATCACCCGCGAGTCGTACAGATCGACATCCTTGGTCTCTGTGGTGACCAAAGAAGATGGGCCCCCACCTCCCTGGCTCTTATCAGCCCCCTGTCCCAGCTGTGCCGCCTCTCCCTCCACCTCCAGCAGCTCCTCTATCACCTGCTCAAAGGTGTCTGTGAGTGAGGGCAGTTCCCCGTGCTGGCCTGGCCCACCACCACTCTGTGGAGTCCCGTGGCCTCGTGTGGCCGTCGCAGCGGCGCCCAAGTAGCCTTCCGTCCGATGGCCCCGCATGCCCGGGGCGTCTCTCAGGGGCGCAGCTCTCATGCAACTGAAGTACGAAATAACCATAGTAAGGAACAGGATGGTCATCACTCTTCTAACCTGGTGGAACTGGAGGGGGAGAAAAAGACAGAAGACAAAAGGGGAGGGGGAGAGAACAAAACTGTTAGTCAAAGAGCATTTTCAATGAAGTTAGCTTATTCTTGATCCATAATGCACCATGTAAGCCTTTCTTCTTATTTACACCATCTACCCTTTCTATGCAAGCCAACAGGAGAGCCAGTTGCTTTGGAATAATCACAAAACGTTTTTTTATTCAACTGAGTCATCAGTGTTTTCAAAATGTTTGCAAACTGTAATCACTCTGTTCCTATGTGAGGTCTGGCTTAGGTTTTTATTTGTTGGCAGCCGTGTGCAAAAGCAGTGCTGAGCATCTAAAAGATTCCTATTACAAAAGATAAGATCACACACAAATAGATGTCCCTTCATCTGAACAGGCTTGTTATTATTCATGCGCTTTAAAAAAAGAAAAAGGTGTGTTAAAACTGTGCAGTTTGTTTCTCGAACTTGTGGGGATATAACGACCAAACCAGTCATTCATCCCTCACTGCCTCAGTCATAGGGTTGTTTTGTTCGTTTTGAAAGCTCAGACCTTCCCCTATTTTCTAAAACTATATAAAGGACATGGCAGATATCCATATTGTTAAACATTATGTTACTTCGGGAAAGTTGTAAGATTTCACAATACAGTGACCATTAAATTGGCGAAAAATGGATACACATTGGGCTCCAAACAACCGAGGGTCAACCGTGAATTGGCACAAAATTAGGGCAGGCTCTGCATGTATTGACATAAGGATAGGGTTTTGTTCATTTGAAGAGCTCATGTATTATCTTTTGGCTTAGACATTACCTCACTAACAAAATCACCATTATCAACCCTCATGGACAGCACTTACTGGCTGTTTTTTTAACTGGTCTGTGCTGTAGGACAGGTCTGATACTAATCCCTTAGAGTCATGTACGGGCATCAGGAGTTTGTTGAGGGACACTGTTTGTTTTTAGTATAGGTGGATGACGAGAGCACTGCAGGATGAACTAACAGGATGTCATGCGGAAATTGAGAGACAGAAAGATGTGTGATCCTCGCTGCACTGTGAAGTACCAATCTGGAAAAACTGAAATGTCAGAAGAGAAGCAAAGCACTGCTGGGGGGGGGCAATCCACATCGAGCCAGGTGTAGCGGAAATATATATATATATATACATCGCCTGAGCATATATGCATCCCTTACCTTTCAGAAGCTCTAAGATTCACAGCATATCAATGATATGGACATCCAACAGCCCGAGATATAAAAGCAACCATAATGAAAAGAAAATCTAGATCTTGCTTTCCACTGGGGCTCATTTAAAAATAGCCTGACCGAGGCTTTGACTGCACTCTGCATGTCTCAACTTGATACAGGAAAAAAAAAACGGCGAGCAAACACACTCTGCCTCCACTCAGGACGGACATGAGGACCTTTACAGTAAGGGAGGAGCGAAAACCCCACCTTAAAAGCATTTGTTTCATTCTTAATTGGTATCAGGGGCCGTGGCTGCAATTAACCAACACCACAGTGACTGCCATAGAGATATCTCGTCTATAAATAGATGTGCTGGGAGTCTCACAGTCTCTATTCAGAATATCACATCCTTCTTCTTAATGAGCCACTCATTCCCTGAGCTCAGTGACGTGCATCTCCAGAGTGTGTGAGTGTGTGTGTGTTAAGGGGAGGGCATGGGGAGGGGCTGGCTTGGATATCTTTGCAAGGAGATGGGGGTATTTTTCCTCTCACCAATTAAAACAACAATGAGGACAAAGGAGCTAATTATCAAATTGTAATTAAATACTGATAATAAAAGCGTATTTATCAAGCTTAGTAACCCCTTTATATTGCTAAGGTTTCGGTTCTGATAACAATGAAATCTCTGTGAGGCTTCCCAGCACAGAAAATCATGTAGGTTTACGGGATCGAGGCCAGTCACGAGCTTTATGTGTAGGATGCATTTAGGCTGATATTATTATCAGCATCACGCTCAAATGGCTCCACTTCCACATGACGGAAATGAAGGCAGAGGGCTGATTACTGTTAGGCGTCAAACTTCATGCTGGAAATGGTGCAGACGATGAGTGCTGCATCTTCCGTAACAGACCACAGGGGTAATATTGCAGTAGCAGGGGGTGGAGAGATTGCCAGCGTCATTTCGCAGCATAACAACCACAGATGACGTCTCTTCCAGGTCTCCATAGGGGAGAGAATGGAGGGGAGGAGGTTGCTGGGGGTAATGCCACTCAACAGTGTGCAATTGCAGGCTGCTCCCCCGGGAATCCTCACACCGGGAACAACAAATGATTTTATTTCTATCTCTGTGATTTCCTGTTTCCATCAGGACAATCAATATGGCTTATGCTCTCAATCAACATCCTGTTAAAATGCGATAAAGCCAATGAATCATTTAATTGCTGTGGGACTGGCGGAGAATCTCTGGCTTATATCTACTAGAGGCTAAATGTGACAACTGATTGGTTCGCTCTTGTTTTATACATCCAGTGAAGGAACATTTTATGTGCACTGCTGGATTTCGCAGTTAATGAAAAAGCGGCTTGCGAGTTAACACAATGAGCATGAATAATAGAGCGAGGGCAGAACAACATATGGAGGAATGTTTGGAATAAAATGTACTTTTTTGGAGCCTCGGGCCAACTTTGTGAGGAGCGGTTTGATTATAAAAAAAAGATAACACAAGGAGCTGGCTGGGCACAGTGCCATTTCTGTTATCTTGTGTCTTTTGCCTTGTGAGTATTGTTGAAATCAGATTGTTTGTAAATGAAATCCAGATAGATCCCAACAATCCAGCTGTGTCACATAATAAACTAAGTGTCAAGGCTGTCCAAGTATGACAGTTCTTTTGTCCATAAACGTAAATCACTTAACATGAGATAACAGGAAGATAAAAGCCTGCAATAACCGCTGCAAACACGCCTTTATTCCAGACAACATACCCAGAACAATAGGAGCAGGTGAGTGTGCGGACTCTGTCTACTGTTTGGCTTTGACGTCTCTGAATAACCACCTGTTCATCTGCTTTGAGAGCGTGGCTGTATGGTGGGGATATGTAACTTATCCTCGCATTTATTCTTTGTGCCAGGTGGGGATTAAAATGATAAATGCCCCCTTTGACAGATGCTGAAAAGTTTCTCTAAAGCATGAAAGGACTGGTATTATTACACATTCAGTAATGTTCCCAAGCCTCCAAGCACATGTCAGCACACTTTATGGCTTCATCTTCATGAACAGCGTGCATAATATCGTAGGAACCGTTAGAAGGGAAAATAAACATCAAACAGAGGAGATGAAAGAGGGAAAATGTGCCCACTACATTTGAATAGAAATGTACGACCTATAGCAACATTGGTTCCTCATTCTTGCTCCCTTGTGGGCATCCGTCTTTGTTCAATTCCTCAAGAAGCGTGTCGGGTTAGAGCTATTTACCTAGCAACATGTTTTGTCACGTTGCAAAGTGCACAGCACACAATACCAAATGTACAAAAGAGACACATGCAGCACATGATATCCAAATTTCTACCTGAGGACCCCTCGTGTGCCACAATGCAGCACTTAGAAAAAAGGCAATTAGAGTTTGTCTGCAGTAATGGCTGACACATGTGGAAGCTCGCCTCCTTGAGATCTGTTTTCAATCTGACACAGTTTCAGAGCACGTTTAGTAATAGATGAGCATCACTAAGGGATTATACCTGGCCTCCTGGCCAACCCCGAGCCACTGCCACAGACAGCCCAGCATTCAAATAGCTGCTGAGTGATATGTGCTAACCAAATGAGTGCTGCTTCCCTCCCACACTGTGTGCAGCAGTGGACAATTGAGAGACTACAGCAGCAACACAGGGCAGTGTGGTAAAATCCTAATTGACCGCCTTAAACGTGCTGCTTCTGTGTTAATGTAGTACTCTTACACGTCCTATTAAAGTATAAAGAAAAAAAATGTTAAATTTAACCCACGAATCACCGACTCTGGAACCTGACTACAAACTCAACCAACAGACCAACAGCTCCGAAGGAACGGTGCTGCAGTTCACCGCGTTGCACACTAGATGGTGTGTGAGACCGTGAAATAATAAGAGCGCCTTCACCCTCCTTCCACCTCCCTCCCTTCTCTCTTTCCCTCCCTCCAGTGAAACACGATAGACAGACAGACAGATAGACATATAGATAGATAGACAGACAGATAGATAGATAGATAGACAGACAGATAGATAGATAGACATATAGATAGATAGATAGATAGATAGATAGATAGATAGATAGATAGACATATAGATAGATAGATAGATAGATAGACAGACAGATAGATAGATAGATAGACAGACAGATAGATAGATAGATAGATAGACATATAGATAGATAGATAGATAGATAGATAGATAGATAGATAGACATATAGATAGATAGATAGATAGATAGATAGATAGATAGATAGATAGACATATAGATAGATAGATAGATAGATAGATAGACAGATAGATAGATAGATAGATAGATAGATAGATAGATAGATAGATAGATAGATAGACATATAGACAGATAGATAGACAGACAGATAGATAGATAGATAGATAGATAGATAGATAGATAGATAGATAGATAGACAGATAGATAGATAGATAGACATATAGACAGATAGATAGACAGACAGATAGATAGATAGATAGACATATAGACAGATAGATAGATAGATAGATAGATAGATAATAAGATAGTGTTGGTTGTGCACAATTTAGCGTTGCCTAATTTCCGCTGCATTATTCGCTGTAAAGTTCACTTATATGGCACTTAGTCACAAGTCTGACAATAAATGTGGCCCTAGTGTGCATTTTTTGGAAAGTACATCATTACTTCATCATTAAACCCTCTCATCTACGTGTGTGCTGCTATGATCCAGATATTTTCACACGGTGTTGTCAAAGCTCAGCCAGCTTTCCACCACTCTATAAATGGGACTTTATTTTAATCATTCTGGCCAGCAATTTGAAGATTCAGTGCGAGCACACAACACCAAGAAGTAGATCCAACACTGTATGTTGGCCGACGTAGCTGGGCGTTTAGGTCTCGGGTTCCCTATAAAGTCTTAATGAGTTCATCAATGCCGCCCCCCCTCCAAAACAACCATACAAACACTGTCTAGAGTTTTTGTTGCATTCACAGAGCAGGAGGGTCCGAGATTATAATATAGTACTGTACACTATGAAGAAAAAGGTTTATTGAGTTCTTTATTAGCAGAAAGTTGCTGTTAAATGTTCAAACGTGGCTGATTTCATACGGAGGCGCGCTGCTGGATTGTTCCACTTTGTGATTTACAAGAAATACTAATAATAAACCACGTTTGCAAAGGCTGCTCCGATAATGAAACAACAGCCCCCCCCCCCCCTTGAGATTACATCTGCTGAGCTCGTGCTCTCTTCTGGAAACCTAATCAACATAATAACTCCGTTTTTTATTAATGAACGAGAGGATAAGGTTACACATATCCCCTCTCGGGCTGCGGCGCTGTCTGTTCGCAGGATAACCGGACTTGATCGAGCTACTTTAAGAACCCCCCTCCTCCTCATCCCTCCCCCCAACACACACACACTCACACACACACACACACACACACACACACACCTCTGTCTTTTTCTCAAGCAGCATCAAACAAAGCCAAAGTGCTTCAAACTATTTATCGAGAAACAAACAGACACATACCTTTTACTGCCCAGTCGTAAAACAGACCATTCAACAGGACAGCAGTGTCATCTGGGATGTTTCGGACAACTCCCTGAGTAATTTACTTAAGCGAGATTCTCCTCTCTGTGCTCTCCCGACAAGCTTCAGGATATCTCTTCAGCTTTGAAGCAAATAGATTAAATTATTGATGGTGGAAATTGCATGGATGAGGTAATGCACTCCCATGGCTGCACGGCTCCTTTGGAGATCGTCTGAAACTGAAGTTGTCGCATGCTGAAACGCCGCAGCAGCAGCACCACGGGATGAGAGACCTCTGGAGCTGAAATGAGGAGCCTCTTTGCAACTACAGTAACTTTACTACACAATGACGCTGCAACATGTGACCTGCCGCTGGCTGACTGGTCGCCGCCAAACTCCTGTTTAAACAGCCCCCAGGCGGAACTATTAATGCGCTGTCAGCGTGCATTATGTGCTTTTGTTTGTCCGCATACCGTGCAGCCTGCATCCAACCCCTAATGTCTGGCAAGATGTAAAGCCCGAGCGAAGACTCTCCTCTTCCGTATTTCGCTCACCGAGACCAAAGAGGTAGCATATTTTGTGAAGGTTTTTGCGTAACAGCGCGTCTCCACAAGGTCGTGATACTTCCATTTAGAGTTGGCCTCTTTGTGTAAAATTAGATATTCAGAGAATTAGAAATCAGCGTTTCTTTTACTGGTCTGCGGGTTGTGAGGAGGATATGCACTTTGTATCAAAATACGCTGTAGGAAAGAAGGTATTTGAGTGTAAAGTATATATTTGTGAAGGTTTGTCCTCACTATCTAATCCATTTTAGGCATCCTGATCAAACATCCTTGATATAGCCCAAGAAGATTCTCTCACTCTACTCAAATAATGTCCTCTACGTGTGTGTCGTAACCTGAGTCATTTATATAATAAATAAGGCCATGAAAAAATCAGAGAAGTCTCATAATTTCAGTGCTGTATGGTGTTAAAACATTTGGATGGCAACAGGCACTGGAGGCTAACAAAGATGTGAACTTACTGAAAACAATTCTGCTTCTTCTTGCTTTTAAAGTGAGCCATCTCCACAACAGATGGATGACTCCCCTGCAAGTGCTCTGCAGTGTATTAACCAGCTTTCACAGGTTATTATAACCAAATGTCAGCAAACACGTTTAAATATAATATATAGGCCTACACAGAGCTCACTCGGAAGATGAAACTGCTTTGCTTCTTGACGCGCTTGTTTCCCCTCGACAGGAACAAACTGGGAACAATTCATTCCCCTTTATAATGCAGAATTCAAATAAAAATGTCAGTGGAGCCACAACCTTTCAATGGGCGATGAACATTTGGAAACTCCACCTCTGATGAATACAAGAGTGAGCATAATGGGGAAATAGCAGCTCATTATCCCTGTGACTTGGCCCAGGTCCAGTGCAAAGATTTATTGTGATGTGTTTGCTATATTGCCATCATGATTCTTCCCTGCACGAGCTTATGAGCTGGAGAGCTCTTGTTTGGCATGTAGCAGTATGGGAGTGGATGCTCACACCTGCTTAATGAGTCACTCCCACCTCCAACACACCCGGGACATGCCAAGATAGATATAGCCCTCCCCGAAGGCTCACAGGAGGTGAGGGCAAACTCTGGATGACAAAGAGTTGCATCAGCAATCACTGAGCGACATGACTCCAAAGAGGATAAAAAAAAAAGCACACTGCACAAGGGGGCTGTTCCAAACAAGTAATTCATAAATAAATCACTTGGCATCTCATTAGAAGAGCAAAAACAACAACATGGTCTTTCATTTCTGCTAATACAACACAACTGAAGGTGACGTTTCAAGAGAAGTCTTTTGGCTTGCATGGGGGGACTGAATTTCTGAATGAAATCAATAATGTGTCTAAAAGCTGGAAGCAAAAAGGAGTTTAGGATGTTTTTGACTCATTCGACTGAGGATCAAACAAAAGTATGACAGCGGTGGCCTCTTATAAGGCAACCAGCGGACATTCTGAAAACTGCTTAACCACTATTTCATCAGAACTGAGGCGTGAGATTTCTTTAGGTTTAGGATTTCTCAATAGAGGACCACGAACAATGATTCAAACCACATTATGTGGCTAATTTCTACAGGTTTTAATCCACCATTCATGGCCAAATACACGTGATTTGCAGGAACAGTTGGTTATGTCTCTCCTCACATCTTCCCCACTCACAACTTTTCGCCTGTTTGTGCAGCAGAAAGAAGATACAACCACAGGAGCTGACAACACGACACACTTGTATAACCTTTCAAGGCTTCTCTTGCCAAATGCAGCACGATGCTGACAGGTCCGCACTGCCGAAAGCTTCACTTAACAAGTAGAATTATGCCTCCTTGTGCCAGAAAGGAACCGTGTAACATGGACAAAATTACATTTTGTGAAATGTCATTTCTAATCACACGCTGGAGTGATGAGTTAATGTCATACCCCCTGTGATGACAATAACCTTTATTGTAATCATCAGGCTGAAACAGAGGACTAGTCTCCTAAGCTTCATATACACTCCAACCTCCACATCCTGACGCAGCTGATACATTATTTCTGTTGTGGCACAGACTGCAAATCTCTCCATCGCCTATTAAGTCTCTGTCTGTCTCTGTCTGTCTGTCTCTTTTCTTGGCTTATGCCTTCCTCCTCCTCCTCCTCCTCCTCCTCTCCCCCACCCTCAATCCAATATCACCACAGCATCAATAACCTTTGCATGGTTTACTGCTGAATGAAAACACACAAAATTACTTGGAAATGCTGAAATATTTGTTATGATAACTCGGAAAGCAGGCATTTTTCATTTGCTACTCAAATGAGGCTGTAAGGAAACTACATGAATGTCTCCTGCTTGATTTAACATGACATATCCTGCCACTGTATGCAAAAATATACATCTTCTAACAAATAAGGGACAGCAATTTGATTGTTTTTCTTTTTTCTTTAAAAATGCATACATATATAAATATATATATACCTATATATATATATATATTTTTATATATATATATATATATATTTGAATTCTAATTGAAGTTGCTTGAATTCAGTGCTGCATGAGAGACACACTTGAATGGTTTGCCGGCATGATCGAACATTTACACACACACACACACACACACACACACACACACACACGCGCACAGCATCATGAATCCTTGTAGTCCCGCAGTGGTCCGACGTATCAGATGTCTTTACAGTCAGAATAACTACATCCACCGTGTATTTATAACTTATCGTGGGCTCCATCGCTGTAAAATTACAATCACGCCACTGTGACGATAATTAAAGGTTCGGAATTAAAGGTTCAAGCCTTCGCCTCCTGCCATAACTTGCTTAAACAAGCCTGCTAATTGGACGAAGGTGTTGGTGATGAAGATGATGATGGTGGTGATGGTGACTAAAGCATTAGCAGCAGCGACGGCGGTGGCGGCGGCGGGCGATGAAGCCTACATTTCTATTATGATTAAGATGATACATTTTTTGGTCGAACTACATCGTGACGTAAAGCCGTGAGTCAAAATTTCCGCCATTATCGCCCGAAATAATCGATATAGCCTACTTGTAATAACATCAGACACCAGCTTGGATAAATAGACAAGTTATTGCATTTCATGAATGAATGTGGCAAAGTGTGGCAAGCACAATCCGAAATCGAGTTTTATTAAAGAGACACGCCTGTTATTAATATTAAAAAAAACCTGAACGTCCTTAATTGAAACAACTGATTTCGCCAAATCCCTTTAGCTCCCAAAGTATACGAATTGATCGCAACGGATAAAAAACGACACACAAAGGCCAACATTAAGGCTACATTATGAAAAAAAGCAACAAACACAGTATGAAGAAATCTAGTACAATATTAGTGTTAATCATTATTTCTACATAATGCATTTATTGTTATTTCTTTCGTTAAATAAATTGGCCTACCGAAATAATTTCAACTGATTTTTTTTGCAATGAAACCTACCATCAGGTTTGTTATTGACGCCCACCCCAACTCTGCAGAGCTGAGAGTGCAAAGAGAGCGAGAGAGAGAGAGAGAGAGAGAAAGAGAGAGGGAGAGGGGAGATTCTCGGTTAAGATAACACACGCGGAGACGCACGCACACGGTGGCGAGCGCACGCAGGCGCACGCCCGCACACAAACACACGCAGCCCCATTTATGGACTGATCCGCTGACGTACATTGCAGAAAAGTGCTATAAAAAAACCTTCATACATACAAAGTGTGTCGTGCCACCCCACAGACCCCTCCTAACCCGCCTCCGCTCATCCCTCCTCCTCCACCCAACACGCCCACGCCCACACCATAATCCCACGTCTCAGTAGAAAAAAAAAAATATTAAAAATACTGCTACATGGCCAGAAAATAGGTATTCTGCGAAAGAAAGATCATATTTATAAATAAAAAGCACCCGAAAAAGATGCTGCAATAAAAATAATATAACTCTCTTGTGGCTTCTGAATAAAAGGCCAAATGTTTATTTAAAGCATTACAATTGTTACTGATTTTATAAAGACTAAAACGCGTATCGTTTCGTTAGATAAATTATTGATTGATCATTATTTGTGTATTAAACGTTGTTGTGGTACTGATGAGCCTGAAACGTGGCTATTATAGTTGCGACGCAGCCTTTATTAAATAAGCACTTTTATGAATGTCGGGCAGTATAATAAGTAATATGATCTATTTTGGTTTCACTGTCATATGAAATGAGGAGTAATAGGCTATAATATGCAGAGACCGATCTGCGCGCATTACGTTTGTGGGTAAAAATGACCGAAAACGTCAGCGGATAGTCCATCAATTCAAATACAATTAGGAATATACTGGATACTTTCGTTTTGAAGTATTTATTTGAAAATGCAGCCTGCAAGAGGAGTCTTGATTAAAACAGGACTGCCAGTGGGCGTTGGGGATTTTCTCTTCTCTTGCAGTTGTTTTGCCGTCATGCAATTGCTTCGTCTTGGATCAGAAATCTTAAATCGTTGACCAGAGGAAAAAAAGAAGACGAGCGAGAGAAAGAGAGAGGGGGGGAGAGAAGGCGAGAGAGGAAATAGACAATATCCACCGTTTCTGCATCGGTGCGAGACGAATTTTGAGGCTACAAGTCCTTCAGGAGAGCAGAGAAATAAAATCCCAGAGCAGTTTTGTGTGATGATCATCTAAATCTAACAGCCACGCGTGACAGATTGAACGCGTGCCTAAATTTGGAATAAAAAAGAAAGAGAAAGAAAACTCGATGCCTCCCGAACAATTGCATATCAAGCCATCTTATCTCTCTGCATCGCATTCAGCCATAACATCTGTCAGTGGATGCACTTTGACCACGCCCATCTTTATTGTAATTTCACAGAGGAAATAATAGAACAATTTGTATACTGTAAAGGAGACTCGCTCTGGCAAAACCGAATTACACGAGTCAAAGCGATTAAGAATGAATTCATTTTATTTTCCATTATTCATTCGTAGCCTGCGCTTGACAGGTCAACACAGAGCCGTGTATGGACAAAAGAGGGGGGTAGGGTAGCAGGTGAAGTGAAAAGCACCTTATGAATGAAACCGTGGAGCAGTCGTAGTAAAAACACAAGTGATTTGATGGCGATGACGGGA